>NW_027638215.1:0-77500 GCF_951216825.1 Electrona antarctica
CACACACACACACACACGCACACGCACACGCACACACACACACTGTCGAGCCGAGGTTCCGTGTCAGGATATTCCAGCCCAGGTAGAAATGTAGTCGAACCATCCACAATCAGTGGATTAAACCCTGTTCACAGTATCGTTATGTAAAAGTAAACATATCAGAACAGAGATAGAGTTGATAAACTTCACACAGGAATGTAAAATATGAAGTCAGGGGTGAAACAGGCGCTTAAATCAGACTTAAATAACAATGTAGTCCAGTCAACCCTCGTCCGCATGCGCAGTTCTTCTTCCGTAAGATTGCATTGTGAAAACATGGTACTGTCTGACTTCATAAGCTTTGTAAGCGGTTGTTTCACCCCCGTCTTAAAATGTTACGTTCCCGTGTTAAGTTTATCAACTGTATCTCGGTTCTGATACCTTTACTTTTGGGAAACGATACTGTGAAAAGGGTTTAATCCACTGTTTATTGACGGCTGGACTCCATTTCTACCTGGGCAGGGATATCCTGACAACCTCCTCTCGGAGCTAAAGCATTAACTCGCCTATTAGTTTGTATTGTTGCTCATTTCAGAACGCGCCCAATATTACTGACCAAATTAACATACGGTAGAAAAATGTAAATAGAGAAAACATGTAGAAATAATGCGCAGCTGAACAACGGTCCAACATTAGACTGACCAAACGCACATAAATGTAAATAGAAAACATGCGCAGCTGAACTCGTCCCACAAACACAACACAGAGAACTCTAAAATAAAATACCTCGTTACGTTGACCGCTATTGTTATTATTATTATTATTATTATTATTATTATTATTATTACCTGTTTGGCCTCTCGTTGTGGAAAAGACGTTCTTTATAAATACATTTACTTCTTGTTGTGGAAAAACCCGTTCTGTTCTTCTGGAGTTGTTGAAGTTCTCAGAATGTTGGAGCGTCTGTCCTTCCATGGCTTCACACGTCTTTAGCAGCGCGATATATAATAACTATTATTATTATTATAAATAACAACTAAACACTAACAATATAAGCTGCAAGTGTACAGTTATAAGTATGTATGTAGTAATATATTATAGTAGTGTTAGTGTACAGATTCCTGAGTGAGACGAAATGTTTGCACCAGCTGTGTTCAATGACTGCAATCAATCAATCAATGGTCCAGTGTAGCGTTACTGACACCGTCTCCACACCATAGCGCAAAACTTTCTTAAGCTGCGCACTTCTTAAACTGCGCGCAGCTTAAATTCTGAGTTTTTAGACAGCTGGTGGATGGAAAAGAAGCTCCACCTCCGCGGACTTTTTGGGCGGAGGAGAGCGTTTCCGGGAATCTGGCCGTCGCGCAAGTATTCAGCGGAGGTGGAGCTTAATTTCCATCCACCGGCTGTCTAAAAACTCAAGCTTTAAGCTGCGCGCAGCCGAGAACGCGCGCAGCTCTTTTGACCGTGTGGCAGCACCTTGTCAGACAGGGAACGTTTGTTCTGCCTCAGAATGTTATCATCACATCATGTTTTTACATTTTTAACCTCACGTGAAATCAATTTATTATGAATAATGGAATCACTATTAATTATGTTTTATGAGCTTATGACCATGAATGTTAGTATTTTAGCTATTTTAGTATTTTTTATAGTAAGCATTTTAATGACAGCATTTACAAACTTTAAATGAATGTTTGTGAATTAAACTAGTATAATATATTAAAACTAGTATTTATATTACAATGTAGCAATTTATCAGGCATTAATCCATTTATCAGGCATTAATCAATTTATCAGGCTTTATCCAGTGATTTACATTATGCAAGAACACATTGTAATACATCAAATACACAGCCTAGAAATAGTCAAGGATCTTATTCATAATTGTTTCGTTTAATTTAATTAATTAATAATGTTTAAATTAATATTCTGATGAGATAGGTGGACAGACAGACACTGTTGGAACTATGCACAAAAACAAACTTCCCCCATTTTTTTTACTTGTAAAACTGTGATGCATTTCACTTAAAGTTAGGTGTGAATCCCTAGACTCCTTCAAAACCGCTCTCAAAGAGCACCTACGGACAGCTGCAATGGACCCTGATGTTAACCAGTGTTTTTTGGCAGAACATTTTGATTTTAGTTTTAGTCAAAGTCTCTTCAATAGTTTTAATTTAGTTTCAGGCACATTTTAGTCACCTGGAATGTTTTAGTGTTAGTCTAGTTTTAGTTGACTACATATAAGATTTTAGTTGACTAAATCTCCAGTTGATTTAGTAGACTAAAATGTACTGGTGAGCCATGATGCCGTCGTAATGACTGATTTTACACTTGCTGAAAATAGCTGATCTATGCAAGCTCACAACGCGTTGCGCTGCGACAGGTGAGTTTGTAGATCAGCTATTTTCAGCATGCAATCAAGTGTAAAATGACTTGTACTGGATCTCTTGTCCACTAGTCCCTTCCTATAGCATTTTAAAGTTTAGTTTTTATCTGTTGACAATTAGTTATCAGTTTTAGTCATCATAGCTTAGTTTCCATTTAGTTTTCGTCAGTGAAAAAAGGTAGTCGACGAACATTTTTCGTCTTAGTTTTAGTCAACGGAATCAACACTGATGTAAACAAGTGTTTTTTCTGGTTTTATCGTCATAGCAGTAGATTTTGTATTGACCTGTATACTTTTGTTTGAAATGTACCCATTCTACATACTGTGAAATAAACATTTCAATCAATCAATCAATCATACATGCTGTACCTGTTGATCACAGACGAGGCCTTCTACTGTCCTCTGGCTGGCTGAAGTGTGTAGAACATCTCCTCAGTGTGAACATTCAGCCAAAATAACCGAGCTACAAGCTCTGATAAACATTCAGCCAAAACAACAGATCTACAAGCTCACAGTGCAATGCATTGTTTGGTACGTGGTCTGCTCTTTCTTCCCTCTATGCTGAAAATAGACGATACACACTTAGGGATGTCAATGGCTAACCGGATAGCCGTTATAACTAAAAAACATTGCATGGATGCACCTAGGACGTATCCTCAGTGATGTATCCTGAGGTCAACGGGGTTTCGGGTCTCTCAACATCATACCCCTCACTCAGGCGACCCAGCCGGGAGTGATCAAGTCCCGACTTACGTCCCAGTAGCTACCCTCAATCAGTCCCACTAGGGAAAAACCAGGGGCACACAATCCGTTGGAACTACTCCATAACTACTCTGCCAGGGCTGGGAGGTACACTTCTGGCGCATGGAGGGACTAGGCTCTGTGGGTTGCCCCTCCTACATCTCACCAGGTCCACTCCTGCTCTCACCAGGCTCAGGACCTGTGTGTTGCACCAGAGTTCAAACAAATCTTAATATACTTATGGGCTTCACGGTTAACTTTAAAAATAATAAATGTATGTTCCTGATGGTGTTATTTAGTTATGGAGAGATGTCATCATTCTAAACACTCAGGGAGGTGCAAGAGAGTTTTCTATGTCCAAGAGAACACTAGATAGATTACATACATTTTGGGTTAAAAGAAAATAAATAAAATCAACAACCGTTAATTAAGCTATGGGGTAACCGAATGGAAAATGATCCGTTAGCGTCATCCCTAATCACAACATATATCAGAACAGCGGATATTTAAGAGCCTTGGATAAAGGCACTATATAAATGCACCATTTACCATTTATTTAACACCACAGAAGAAGACAGCAGGAAGTGAAGTCGGGGTTTCAGACATTTTATTGATTCAGAATTCGTTACCATGTCAAAGGTCGTCAGGGCCAGGTGGGTGTGGCCTAAATTCTTATACACCTGTTAGGTCAGAGTTCAAAGGTCATCAGGGCCAGATGAATGTAATAGTTAAGTAGTAGCCTTGCCGAGCCATGAGGCCCATAGGGCAGGAGCCTATCTCCTGTTTCTGTAGCGTGAGGCAGCTTGATGTACAAGTACACCCCCTGGACATGACGCTAGTATGTCACAGGGACTTACCCCCAATCCAACCCTTTATGCTGAGTGTCAAGCAGGGAGGCACTGGGTCCCATTTTTAGAGTCTTTGGTATGACCCGGCCAGGGATTGAACCCCGACCTCCCAGTCTCAGGGCGGACACTCTAACCACAAGGCCACTGAGCTGGAGATGAATGGAATAAAGCAAAACTAAATCTAACTAGAACTGCACTCTGTCGAGTGCCTACTTGCTTGTTGCACACAAGTAGGCCATAAATGGCCAACTAGTGCGCAAGCAGAGCGTGCAAGTACTGTCGACCGCTACAAACTGTCTTCAATTGCCTCAAATGCCTCTATGTATATGTAATTTGTAAGTTGATTAGCGGTATACTGTGGTTACTTTGCGTATGCGTATGTATCGTAGCAGCATATGACGTCAGGGTATAACTGGTACAACTAACTCTCAATGATGACGTAATAAAGATGTGGATTAAAGGACCCAATGCCGGGTGTAATTGGTTTTCGATGGTGACGTAATGACGATATGTTTTAGTGTCGGGAGGATTAAAGGTAATGCCCCTATGTATACATGTATGTAATCTGACACCACTGCCATATCAAGCACAAGTAGTCATTACGTCATACGCTGGCACGGCGCATACACATCAGACGGTGACATGGACGAAAACTATTACTTGCGCGCTCTGCGGCAAGTAATAGTAATGTTTTGTTGTAGGCCTTTTGTTTTAGGCCCTTAGGCCTTTAAGCATGGTGCAGCACTAGTTCCCCTCCTGAATGGGTTAGAGTTCAAAGGTCATGTTACCGTGCCGATGAGGAATTCATCCAGAGACTCTTCGGGAACGATTTGTTTCAACTCCTCCGACCTCTAAAAGCAAACACAGACTCTCCTGTACTGACCGTGATGCAGCGAACGTCTGCACACACATTGCTTCTGTGTGTCTTGCAACGACAGGTCACGAGCGCGCGCGTGTGTACATGGTGTTCATATATTCAAACAGGTATAAGGACTAGGTCATTATAATTATCATACATACCACTCCAATATGACAGAGAAGCACTGACGACTGAGGGTTGATACTCAGAGCTTTCTTGAAGTGAATTTCTGCAAAGTTGAACTTCTCCTGCTTGTAGATCATCCCTAATCCATACCTATAGCGTGCACGCACGCATGCACGCACAAAAAAGCAACATTTAACAATATAAATAAATTGTTGTAGGCTTAATCATCAATAAACATGATACAAGCTGTAGACTGCGCGTCTACAGTACAGGGGCTGCCGGTCCTAGTCCAAAACATAAATAAGTCCAGTCCAGATCTGAGCAACGGAGCAACCTATACCTATAAAGCCACTGGCCGCTTGGGCCAAGCCTTTTTTTATTATTAACTCTTAAGACCATAAAATGAAACCAAATGGACCCGTACGGATCCATTTGGTTTCACTTCATGCTCTCAAGAGTTAAATTGTCAAACATCTGCATCAGTTAATTTACACAATGTCTACACAATTAGAGAATGTAGAATAATTATTTTGATCAACATTTGCCTGTTATCTCTACTAATGGTACCAACATCAATACAGCATGAACTAAAACATGGCATTGATGCACCTGGGACGTATGCTCAGTGATGTGTCCCAAGGTCATCAGGGTTTCTGGTCTCCCAACATCGTACCCCTCACTCAGGTGACCCAGCCGAGGTGATCAAGTCCCGACTTACGTCCCAGTAGCTACCCTCGATCAGGAAAGACAGGGTCACACAGTCCGCTGCTCCCAAACTACTCTGCCAGGACTGGGAGGTCTAGCCTGTGGAAGGACTAGGCTCTGTGGGTTGTCTCCTGTCCAGGCCCCTCCTACGTCTCACCAGGTCCACTCCTGCTCTCACCAGGTGCAGTGCAGGACCTGTGAGTTGGAATTGTGGACATCTTATCCAACGTTAACAAAATATTGTTTAGTTTTGGGTCTGAGAGGCTAAATGTCATCAAATGGTGGTCCGTAGCTCAAATTCTGAATAAATAAATAAATAATGGACCTTGATGTGAAAAGGGTTGAAAACCACTGGTCTAAGACAGTGGATGGCTGAGTTCACACAACATTAACGTAGTTTTAGGGTCATTCTTAGTAATTATTCTAAGACAGTATATGACATGGAATAAAGCTAAATAAAATCTGAAAATGCAAAGATGATATTTTAGGCCGAATGAAATGAAATGATGAAATGATTACTATATTTACCCAGGGTATCTGGGCTAAGCTCAAGAACTTGTTTCCAGCCAGGCCCTGCTCATAGAACACATTTCATCGTAGTGGTTCAATGCCTTGTTCAAGGGCACTTCAGCGGTGGTAATTTTAACGTGTCGGACCGCTGATTCGAACTGGCGACCTTCCGGTATCAAGACCGCTCCGCTATCCGTTCGGCCACCGCTGCCACGAACAGCTTAAATAGCGGGGAACGCTGGTTACGCAGTAGAACTGTTAACTGAGACCATTCGTGTTTGTGGAAGATGCTTCTAAACTTGTATTCTATTGCTAGTTTGATCACTTCAAATACTCTTTCGAATTACCGAAAATAGCAGATCTACAGCAGATCTACAAGCTCACAACACGTTGCACTGCAACGTGTTGTGAGCTTGTAGATCTGCTATTAACCAGAATGTAGTTTTCGGGTCATTCTTTGAGGGCCAGAAGGCCATCAAATAAAACAAAAAATAATGAATTTAACTTAACCCATTTTAGACTGAGGCCGATTCTAAAAACGCCTTCTAAAAACTGACCTAAGTTTTCTGGAAAAACTTCAAATATTTATAAAGCAGCATCATTTTTTTTGTAATTTTTGAATACTGTACATAATGTACAGAACCCCAAAAGGGGTTCCTGTCCAGAATGGGTTAAAGATGATTTAATTTGAATATAGTGCAAGCTATAAGTTTGGTGTAAATATCGCTTATTTCACAAAATGGCAAAATTAGTATTACCAACATATTTGTAATTTTGTACAATGTAAAACTGGTCTGGATATTTGTCACATTCAGCTCGTTTGTGAAACAAGCTTGTATACATGTGGAAAACCCTTATTTGTATTGTAATAAGATTAGAGAGACCCACTAAGAGAAACCTGTGTGTGGAACGAGCTTCTTATTTATTTCTTGCCTTGATCTACGTCCTCTCTACTCTTCTCCCTTCTCTAAAACACCCTGGACAACGCTCCACACGTCCCAGACTCTTCTCCCTTCTCTAAAATACCCTGGACAACGCTCCACACATCCTAGACTCTTCTCCCTTCTCTAAAACACCCTGGACAACGCTCCACACATCCTAGACTCTTCTCCCTTCTCTAAAACACCCTGGACAACGCTCCACACATCCTAGACTCTTCTCACTTCTCTAAAACACCCTGGACAACGCTCCACAAGTCCTAGACTCTTCTCACTTCTCTAAAACACCATGGACAACGCTCCACACGTCCCAGACTCTTCTCCATTCATTCTCTAAAACACCCTGGACAACGCTCCACACGTCCCAGACTCTTCTCACTTCTCTAAAACACCCTGGACAACGCTCCACACGTCCCAGACTCTTTTCCATTCTCTAAAACACCCTGGACAACGCTCCACACGTCCTAGACTCTTCTCCATTCTCTAAAACACCATGGACAACGCTCCACAAGTCCTAGACTCTTCTCCCTTCTCTAAAACACCCTGGACAACGCTCCACACGTCCTAGACTCTTCTCACTTCTCTAAAACACCCTGGACAACGCTCCACACGTCCTAGACTCTTCTCCCTTCTCTAAAACGCCCTGCTATGTCTGTAGTTTCTCACCTCAGGACAGTTCTTGTCGATGTCGGTCAGGTCTTTGGACAGCGTGGACAGAGCTATGACTTTCTGCAGATGCCAGAGAGTCGTGGAACAAATCTCCATTCCTTCGACTCTGTACGGCTCGATTCGACGCACCTCACTGAACTCTCACTCTGCCTGAAAGAAAATACAATATATAATTGCCGTGAAGTTGCTTGATTAAGTATTTAATATTCATTTGATCTATTAAAGCCAAATGCCATTCAACTTCAAACTCCATGTTGAAAACACACGTCTCTGCTTCTGGTGACTGATATTGTCCTTCCAATGAATGATAGGACGTGTCTGTGTGTGTGTGTGTGTGTGTGTGTGTGTGTGTGTGTGTGTGTGTGTGTGTGTGTGTGTGTGTGTGCACGTGCGTGCGTGCGTGCGTGCGTGCGTGCGTGCGTGCGTGCGTCGCAGTTAACTATGGAATTGTGCATTTCCCGTCAGTGTGTGTGTTAGTCACACCCCAGGTGAGAGAGCATGTGACATCACGTGTCATCATCAGGGATGGAGATCCCAGAGCCTTAGAAATAGACAGAGTTCTGCAGACTCCGTTCACTTCATGGGGCCGGCGTAATGGCGGCATCTAGCGCTACTGGGGACGCGATTAGGGACAGTTCCTGAACCGGATGCTGACAGAATGCATGGACCTTAATGGAGTCCAGCGGACAAGGCATGAACAAACATCGATATTAATGACTATGCCCATCTAAAAGAATATCGATGCTGACAGATGAAAGAAGACATGTCACAGCTTATTTTCGGATACTGTTTTATGATTTGCAAACGATATAATTATATTTACGTCTCGAAAGAGCACAATACGAGTTTCTGGCCGGGCAGTAACTCGGCAATTACATAATTTTACCTTAGCTATACACAGCTCAGCATACAGGTTGGTTTGCACCACGATGTCCGACAGCATCTCATCGGTCAGGAAGAGCTGGAAGAACTGGATGGGATCACTGTCGGCTGTCAGCTGTCCATAAAAAGCACCTGGGGAGCCGGTGAAGGGGATGTGGGGGGGTTCCCAGCCAACATCCGACCACTCTGCCTCAGCTGGACTGTCACCATCTACATTATAAATACATATACAAAATTACCATAAAATACATTGTTTTTATTTGTGTGGTATTGTATACATTTGCTGATATGCTCACTCTTTTTACTCTGTAAACCTGTGATGTGACAATAAACCTGATTCTCAAAATAAGTCTCACCCAGCTCGCTGGCAACAGGATCTGCAGAACTGGTTGTGGGCTGTTCCTCATCACTAGCATCCAGGAGAAGCAGCATGTCTGAAATGTAGATCAATTCAGGCATTTAGGTCCAAGCACATGTAGTTAGCCTTCATTTACTGTACTGTCATAAAGTAAAAGTACTGTCATAGTAAATTTACATTTATAATCAAATGTGCTGCATAGTAAACTAGGATCACATGCAGAACTCACCCAAACCAGCAGCAGCATCGTCAATGGGTGATGGCTGTGATGGCTGCTCATCAGATTCAGATATGGCTGAAATGAAATCCCATATCAAAATATGTACATCAAATCAATTATATCTAAGTGACTTACAATAAGCACAGATATAAAATGCATATATTGTTAGCCTGCATAGAATGTCAGTACAAGAGTACATGTGTTTGCATTGTGAAATTGAATTTACATTGTACTTGAATGTGGTGCGTAGTAAACTGGTATCACATTCTAAACTCACCCCATCCGTGTGAAACGGCAGCAGCAGCCCCGAGTAGTGGCTGTGATGACGGGTCATCAGAATCAGATATGGCTGAAATAAAAATCACAGTAAAATATCAAATATGTACATCATTTTATCAATTCTATCGAAGCGACTTACAATAAGCACAGATATCAAATGCAGATATTGTTAGCCTGCATAGACTGTCAGTACAATAGTACATGTGTTTGCATTGTGAAATTGAATTTACATTGTACTGGATGTGGTGCATAGTAAACTAGGATCACATTCTAAACTCACCCCATCCGTGTGAAACGGCAGCAGCAGCAGCACTGGTTGAAGGCCGGTGGTCATCATCAGACAGGGCTGAAATGAAATCACAGTAAAATATCAAAATGTGTACATGAAATCTATTGTATCATATCGACTTAGTGTTATTATATGGCCTCAGCTGCCTGACTCAGTGACAGCATTTCTGCATAAGCATATTGATAACCATGACATGATTGTCTGCATCAGAGCACAAAAATAGCAGATCTACAAGCTCGTAGCGCGCCACTGTGGCGCGCTACGAGCTTGTAGATCTGCTATTTTTGTGCTCATTCTGTCATGGTTACCATGGTTTGCATGCAAACCATGATAACCATGACAGAATGAGCAGGAACACGCATGCATATCATATCATCATGTACATACAGTCAGTCCCTCTGATACAGTAGTGATGTCGTCATATCATACAGTACATAGTCAGTCCCCTGATGCAGTAGTGATGTCATCATATCATATTGTACATAGTCAGTCCTTCTGATGCAGACAATCATGTCATGGTTATCAATATGCTTATGCAGAAATGCTGTCACTGAGTCAGGCAGCTGAGGCCATATAATAACACTAAGTCGATAAGGACAGAATGAGCAGGAACACGCATGCACATCATATCATACAGTACATATATAGTGCTATAATCTAAGTGTTTGAACATTTAGAAAATGCTGTTCTCATACCTCCATGGGGTGCCTGGGCAAACTCATCCATGTCATCGTCTGACCACGCGTCTCTAACCCACTCGCCTGGGTCTGACTCTGACCCTGACCTGTCTGAAAACGTAATCAATATTACAATGTATTCATAATATATATAATTGATTCATCTAGACTACACACGTTCTTTCATCATTATGGGATAAGGGACATGCAGCTACAGTATAACGCACGCCAACAATACATTCGATATTTTCGTCTTATAATTGATTCAGATGCAACAGGGTCTCCTCTCCCAGTGGGATACACTTACAGTAGATTAGAAAGTACAGTAACAAAACGCGATTCAGTATTAGCTTAGTAGGTAGCACAGTAGACTAACGTCTACAGTAAAATTGCAAATTGGAGGTTCTTACCGCCTTCTTCGGCAAACTGAGCGAGGTCCTCTCTAGTCGAATTCCACTCATCATGGAGGTCGACGAGCTCCTCTTCCTCCTGATCACTTTCTCCCGGGGAGAGAGCGCCGGGGGACGGGGGACGAGATGCAGCGGCAGCCGCTGCTGCGACTCGAGAACTCCGCCGAGGTGGCGGCGCCACAACGCTGGTTGCTTGCCCACGTTGTGTACTGGTCCCAGGACACAACGTAGCCTGATCCAGGCTGAGCCCAGCCTGGATCGGATCGTCCTCCTCGAAAGCAGAAGCCTCTTCTTCCGAGTCAGTCTCGTCCTCGACCTTGTTCTTGAGAAGCCAAGACGCGATCGAGGATTGACCAGG
The DNA here is from genome assembly GCF_951216825.1 of Electrona antarctica. Lineage (NCBI taxonomy): Eukaryota > Metazoa > Chordata > Actinopteri > Myctophiformes > Myctophidae > Electrona > Electrona antarctica. The sequence goes on from NW_027638215.1 coordinate 11,238, forward strand.
GAGGGGAACGCGGCGTTTAGGCGGCATGTCGCAAAATGGCGACAAGACGCGGGGACAGGGGAAATGGGAGACAAGAGACAAACAGTAAACTAACACTACACTTGACTAGACTGACGAAACAAAACACTCAACACTGAACACTGATCCAAACTAAATAACTAAATCCTACTGCTACTACTAACTGAAATCTAACTGGAAACTCTAACTGGGGGGGAAAAAAACTAACGTGTGGCCTATACTAACTAAACGGACGGACTAAACAACTAAACTATAACTATATAATAAACTAATCTATTACTATCTACTACTAATACTACCACTAAAGACTACTACTACTACTACTACTACTAAATCGGACGGCTATACTCTAAATGCTACTATAAATCGCTAAATCAACTCAACTGCTCTGCTCAAAATACGTATACGCTTTGTCTCAATGACTCTCCAACTCCCACAGCGAAATCGAGGTATCCGGGGCTTTTTATAAGTTTTGGTTTGATCACGTGACCGGGTCTTTGAAGGTGCGATCGGAGCTACTTTATATATTGTCCGGGTGCATAGAAAGTTGAATGAAAGTATTCTATAACAAAGTGATTGAAACGTATTGATACGTGATCCGCACCCGACGTTTGATTAATTGATAACGTATTGATACGCGATCCGCGTTGGGAGTGTTAAGAAGATGCGTAAGAATAATTATTTGAGAAACCCGGCCATTATTGATAAGGCTGCCTGATAAACACACACCTGTCTTGGAGCGTGTGCGTTTGGCCTGCAGTGCGTCCAGCTCCCAGGGGGACTGTCTGTTCCCGGGTTAGGGTGCATCCTGGCCTGCAGTGCGTTCAGCTCCCAGGGGGACCGTCTGTTCCCGGGTTAGGGTGCATCTTGGCCTGCAGTGCGTCCAGCTCCCAGGGGGACCGTCTGTTCCCGGGTTAGGGTGCATCTTGGCCTGCAGTGTGTCCAGCTCCCAGGGGGACCGTCTGTTCCCGGGTTAGGGTGCTTCTTGGCCTGCAGTGTGTCCAGCTCCCAGGGGGACCGTCTGTTCCCGGGTTAGGGTGCATCTTGGCCTGCAGTGCGTCCAGCTCCCAGGGGGACCGTCTGTTCCCGGGTTAGGGTGCATCTTGGCCTGCAGTGTGTCCAGCTCCCAGGGGGACCGCCTGTTCCCGGGTTAGGGTGCGTCTTGGCCTGCAGTGTGTCCAGCTCCCAGGGGGACCGTCTGTTCCCGGGTTAGGGTGCATCTTGGCCTGCAGTGCGTCCAGCTCCCAGGGGGACCGTCTGTTCCCGGGTTAGGGTGCTTCTTGGCCTGCAGTGTGTCCAGCTCCCAGGGGGACCGTCTGTTCCCGGGTTAGGGTGCGTCTTGGCCTGCAGTGTGTCCAGCTCCCAGGGGGACCGTCTGTTCCCGGCTTAGGGTGCATCTTGGCCTGCAGTGTGTCCAGCTCCCAGGGGGACCGTCTGTTCCCGGCTTAGGGTGCATCTTGGCCTGCAGTGCGTCCAGCTCCCAGGGGGACCGTCTGTTCCCGGCTTAGGGTGCATCTTGGCCTGCAGTGCGTCCAGCTCCGAGGGGGACCGTCTGTTCCCGGGTTAGGGTGCATCTTGGCTTGCAGTGTGTCCAGCTCCCAGGGGGACCGTCTGTTCCCGGGTTAGGGTGCATCTTGGCCTGCAGTGCGTCCAGCTCCCAGGGGGACCGTCTGTTCCCGGGTTAGGGTGCATCTTGGCCTGCAGTGCGTTCAGCTCCCAGGGGGACCGTCTGTTCCCGGGTTAGGGTGCATCTTGGCCTGCAGTGCGTCCAGCTCCCAGGGGGACCGTCTGTTCCCGGGTTAGGGTGCATCTTGGCCTGCAGTGCGTCCAGCTCCCAGGGGGACCGTCTGTTCCCGGGTTAGGGTGCATCTTGGCCTGCAGTGCGTCCAGCTCCCAGGGGGACCGTCTGTTCCCGGGTTAGGGTGCATCTTGGCCTGCAGTGCGTCCAGCTCCCAGGGGGACCGTCTGTTCCCGGGTTAGGGTGCATCTTGGCCTGCAGTGTGTCCAGCTCCCAGGGGGACCGTCTGTTCCCGGGTTAGGGTGCATCTTGGCCTGCAGTGCGTCCAGCTCCCAGGGGGACCGTCTGTTCCCGGGTTAGGGTGCATCTTGGTCTGCAGTGCGTCCAGCTCCCAGGGGGACCGTCTGTTCCCGGGTTAGGGTGCATCTTGGCCTGCAGTGCGTCCAGCTCCCAGGGGGACCGTCTGTTCCCGGGTTAGGGCTCATCTTGGCCTGCAGTGCGTCCAGCTCCCAGGGGGACCGTCTGTTCCCGGGTTAGGGTGCATCTTGGCCTGCAGTGCGTTCAGCTCCCAGGGGGACCGTCTGTTCCCGGGTTAGGGTGCATCTTTTTTTATTATATTAGTTTTTATTAGGTTTTTTATAGACATGACATACAGGACATACATAACAATGACACATACACCAGACTAGACAATGTATAAAACGAGTGGCAAACCTATCGTGATAAGATAACGGGCTATGAACACAACAATCATAAGACATCAACAAGAGCACAGCAACAGGGCAAACAGGCCAGCGGTTACACAGCAGAGTCAAGGTGAGTTGTAATAGGGCCCCAAATATATTCAAATGTTGCTATGCTATCTTGGCCGTTGCATCGCAACCTCTCCAAATGTATCAATGATATAAATTCATTGAGCCATTTAGAGAAACAGGGCACAATGGGTGTCCTCCATTCAGCCAATATAATTCGTTTGGCTACCAATGTACCGAGCATCAGCGTCTGCTGTGTAGTGTATGGAAGCGCGAGGGAGGCATCAGAGCAGCCGAAGAGGGCAGCTAGAATATCAGGAACAATGTTAATACGGTATACTCTTGAGTACCATGCAAAAATATTTTTCCAAAAAAAGATAATCTTTGGACAGGACCAGAAAGTGTGGCCCAGAGTGCCCTTGAAGATGTTGCATCTACCACATATGTCAGAAACAGCTGAGTACATTTTGTTCATTTTGACTTTAGAGTAATGTAGTCTATGGATGACTTTAAACTGGATGAGTTGTAATCTAGAGTTGACTGAACCAGAATGGATCCTCCTTAACCCCTCGCTCCATATCTCATCTGACAGCTCCAGGCCAATATCCTCCTCCCAGGCAGCCTTTATATGGTTTGTTGATGGGATAGATAGTTTGGAGAATAGTGAGACAAATTTTGAGACAAGTTGTTTGGAGTTGGGATGTTGTTTCAATAGCGCATGTAAACAGTGATCCTGAGGTAAATTTAGAAAATTATGAAATTGATTTTGAGAAAGATGTCTAACTTGTAAATAGCGGAAAAAATGGGAGTGTGGGAGAGAGAATACTTCTTTCAGCTCAGAAAATGATGCAAATTGATTGTCTATATATAGATCTGAAAATTTGGTCAGGCCCTTGTCCTTCCAAAGAGCAAAGGCTGCATCTGTCTGAGATGGAATGAAGTTGTGATTATAACATATAGGAGAGTGTACAGAGAGATTTGGAACTGAAAGTACCTTCTTTACTTGTTTCAAGATTTTAATTGAGTTTCTCAGTACGAAATTGTCTTCCAATAGATGCGCTGGCAACTCTTTTGAGGAGAACAGGAGAGCTGAAAGAGAGCTGCCCTTCACTGCCTGGGATTCAAACTGGAGCCATTTAGGAGTGTCTGCAGATGATTGAGGGAGCTGGTCTTGCCAATAAATTAAAGCTCTGAGATTGGTGGCCCAGTAGTAGTGTTGAAACACAGGGAGGGAAAGCCCCCCCATTTGTTTGGGTTTCTGTAAGTGATTTTTTGAGATTCGGTTAGATTTGTAACCCCAAATAAAAGACATTATTATTGAGTCGATGTTTTTAAAGAAATTAGATGCGAGCTTGATTGGGATGTTTTGAAATAAATACATAAACCTGGGGAGAGAAACCATCTTGATCGCGTTCACGCGCCCTATCATTGATAGCGGCAGGGTTCTCCAATGTTCGATATCTGTTTTAAGTTTCTCTAATAGAGGAATAAAGTTATATTTAAAGAGCAACTTTGGCTTCACTGGGATGGATAAACCCAGGTATGTAAACTGTTCTGTAGCGATCTTAAACGGGAGGGAGTCAAGATATGACTGCTCCAAATTATCAGTGAGAGGAATAAATGCGCTTTTTTGCCAGTTGATAGAGTAGCCCGACAGTTTACCGAAACATTTAATTAAGGAGAGAAGCGGAGGGAGTGATGAGGTTGGATCCATCATAAAAATTAATAAATCATCGGCGTAAAGCGATAATTTACATTCCACGCTCCCAATAGTTATTCCTTTGATGTCAAGATGCTTTCTTATACAAATAGCAAGCGGTTCAAGCATTAAATTGAACAGAAGAGAGCTCGTGCAACAACCCTGCCGCGTACCGCATTGCAACCTAAATGATAATGATTTATTACCGTTAGTCAAAATGGAGGAGGTGGGGGCTGCATAGAGCATCTTGATCAAATTAAAAAATGAGTCACCGAATCCATAATGTCTTAATGTGGCATGCATATATCTCCAATCGATTTGATCGAAGGCACGCTCCGCGTCAAGAGATAGAACTACAGGTTTGTCATTTGGTTTATATTTAGAGTACATTATATTGAATAATCTCCGAGTATTAAAAAAAGAAAATCTACCGGACATAAAACCATTTTGATCCTGGTGAACGAGAGAAGACATGTGTCTGGCAAGCCTAGATGAGAGCATTTTCGCGACCACCTTTTGATCAAAATTTAGAAGGCTGAGAGGTCTATAAGCTGATGGATCCGTTTCATCCTTACCTTTTTTGGGCAACAGACAGATATTTGCTTCGTAGAACGACTGTGGAAAAATATTACTTTCAATGGAGTGTTTAACCATTCTGAGTAACAAGGGGGCAACGAGATCACTATATGCCTTAAAGAACTCAGCGCAGTAGCCGTCTGGGCCGGCAGCCTTTCCAGTCGCTAGAGCCTTAATCGCGTCTTTAATTTCATTAATAGTAAAATCAGAATCGAGGTCGGCCTTGGCAATTTCATTTACTTTAGGTAGATCAGCAGAGACCAAGAATGACTCAAGCTCGTCATCAGTTGCGTTAGATTTAGCTGTATATAGTTTTTCAAAATGATCTCTAAAGAGATTATTTATATCTTGAGGATTAGTTAATAGCTCACCTGAGGGGGTCTTCAGTTTAAGGATGGACCTGCTTGCCTGAGCGCCACGAAGTTGTCTGGACAGCAATTTACCTGGCTTGTCTCCAAGTTCAAACTGTTTTTGTCTCAACTTCAGTATCTGTTTACTCACCTGGTCACTCAGAATGGTATTATATTCATATTTCAACTTCATGACAGAATGCAAATCACCCATGGACAAAGAGGATAAATACAACCTCTCAGCAAGCAAGAGCTGCGTCTCGATTTCAGCGAGGCGTTTACGCCTTTCTTTCTTTTTAGTAGCTTCATAAGCAATTATTTTTCCTCTCATCACGACCTTGAATGATTCCCAGAGAATAGAATCAGAAACATCGCCATTGTCATTAAATAGTACAAAATCAGTGATGGCTGCTTTCATATACACATTAAAGTTGGAATCCTGCAATAACAGCGAGTTAAAACGCCAGGCAAAAAAGGCCTTGGGAAGGGACCAATTAAAAGACATGATGAGAGGACTATGATCAGACACTAATATTCCCTGATATTTTGTGTTTAGTACGTTTGAGATTAATTTAGAATCAATGAGAATAAAGTCGATACGTGTATGTGCTTTATGGGCATGGGAAAAAAACGAATATTCTCTATCAGTAGGATGCTGTATTCTCCATATATCAACTAAGTTAAACGATTTAATCAAATTGTTCAGGGTACAAGCAGCCTTACTAGAAGTAAAAGGGCGTGTTGATGACCGGTCAAGATAGCCATCCAGAATTGCATTGTAATCGCCACCCATAATCAAGTTAGTGGAGTTCAAATCGGGTAGTAAATTAAAAACCCTCCGAAAAAACTCAGGGTCGTCAGAATTAGGACCGTAAACATTAACACAAGTGATAGGGATATTATTGATTTTACCGGAGACTATCAAGTATCTACCATTAGGATCATCAACCAGGGAAGATAATTGAAACGGTACACATTTTTTAAATAATATAGCAACACCTCTAGCTTTGGATGAGAATGTGGATTGATAGACCTGTGAAAACCAATTTGCTTTGAGTCTGCTCTGATCAGATGGCTTAATGTGCGTCTCTTGTAAAAATATAATGTCAGCTGTTAGTGATTTTAAATGTGAAAAAACCTTCCCTCTCTTGACTTGTGTTCCCAATCCATTTACATTCCAGGTGACAAACTTCAACGTTCCAATATCTGTGTTATTGGTCGTACTCATAGCGGCAAGTTGGGATAGATATGACACACGATAGGCATAATGTTACTCGTTTTAAATAATACAGTATATATGACACATAATACAGTCTGGTACACATAACATAAACCCCCCCTCCCTCCCCCAACCCACATCCCACATGAAAGCCAAACGAGTTGGCAGTGCCCCTGCCCCCATAATCTAAACGACACAACTAGGCAGTCGTATAGGTCCGGTAGGACCATTAGACCGCACTACTTTGGTCTGGGGAGCGACCTACAACACAAGTCTACCGTAACGAATTCACTGCACAACCGTGCATGTTTACTATAGGCTAATTACTTAACCCAAATATGAAAAGAAAAAATAATAATAATAATAAATAAAGTTCGACCATAGTTCGAGCAGTAAGAATTTGACTGCATGGTCTAGTATTGGCCTATGAAAACAAAAACTATTCAAAACAATTATTATAGATATAGGCCAGTGACGTGATTTACACCCCCCCCCCCCATCCAATCTCCCATTCTACCAAAACAAGAGAGTAAAGAAAAGAGCAAAACAATACGTATTGATACTCAAGTGCAAAAAGAGAAATAAATAAGTAAATAAAATAAGGACGACAGTAGGCTCACTATAAGGTCGTAAGAGCAACGTAAGGAAGAAATAAAATAAAGACAACTGTTGTCCGTGTCTGGACACCGATCAGTTTATCAGTAGTTTTCTCCGGTTTTTGTAGTCATCAAAAAATAGCAGGAAGAATAACCAAACAAAACAATGACGTGTAAACTAAGGAGAGAGAGAGAAAAGAGGGGTAGAGAAGAACAATAACAAACAAGAAGAAAAAAAAGCAGACATGATTAAGACTCCTCTGTGGTTTCCTCGATAGGACCTGGATTCACCTCGGCCTCTGTGCTTTCATCAGAGGCATCTGGAGTCACGTCAGCCGCGGTGATAGTGTTGTAGAATTTTTCAGCGTCCTGTGGCGTTGAGAAGAGATGCATTTTTCCGTCGTGGAGAACTCTCAGCTTGCAGGGATGAAGTTGAAATCCACGGAAGGCATTCCTGTCAACGAACAGCTGTGTAATTGGATTGAATCCCCGTCTGATCCGGGCCGTCTCCGCCGAGAGATCTTTCCCAAATGATAATTTGGATCCGTTGTGTTTAATATCCATTTGTTTAGCTTTGCGGTAGACAAACTCCTTCTCCTGGAATTTTAAGAACCGGATGAGGACCGCTCGGTTCTGGCGAGGTTTCGGCGGAGCTAGCGTGCGATGTACACGTTCCAATGCGAACGAGCGGCCAGGGTCCAAACCCAGCCATTGTGGCAGCAAGGTGTTGATATAGTCTAGGAGCGACTGCTGTTCCTCTGCACGTTCTCGGATCCCGAATAAACGCAGGTTGTTCATTCTGGACCGGTCCTCGGCGGCGTCTGATCTGGACTCAAGGTGAGTGACTCGTTTGATGGCGGCACCAAGTGCGGCCTCGGCCCGCTCCAGTGCTTCTTCTGTACTTCGTATGCGGTCTTCAGCCTCGTCAACACGGGTTGTGTTGGAGGAGACATCTCGTTGTACGTTGGTTATTTTGCTCTCAACTGCAGCCAGCGAGGTCGCCATAGTGGTCAAGCGGGTCTCTATGTTGTCTAGCTTTGATCCAACTTCAGTTCGGAGACATTTGATTTCCTTCAGAACTTCAGCCAGGTTAGGGTGCATCTTGGCCTGCAGTGTGTCCAGCTCCCAGGGGGACCGTCTGTTCCCGGGTTAGGGTGCATCTTGGCCTGCAGTGTGTCCAGCTCCCAGGGGGACCGTCTGTTCCCGGGTTAGGGTGCATCTTGGCCTGCAGTGCGTCCAGCTCCCAGGGGGACCGTCTGTTCCCGGGTTAGGGTGCATCTTGGCCTGCAGTGTGTCCAGCTCCCAGGGGGACCGTCTGTTCCCGGGTTAGGGTGCATCTTGGCCTGCAGTGCGTCCAGCTCCCAGGGGGACCGTCTGTTCCCGGGTTAGGGTGCATCTTGGCCTGCAGTGTGTCCAGCTCCCAGGGGGACCGTCTGTTCCCGGCTTAGGGTGCATCTTGGCCTGCAGTGCGTCCAGCTCCCAGGGGGACCGTCTGTTCCCGGGTTAGGGTGCATCTTGGCCTGCAGTGCGTCCAGCTCCCAGGGGGACCGTCTGTTCCCGGGTTAGGGTGCATCTTGGCCTGCAGTGCGTCCAGCTCCCAGGGGGACCGTCTGTTCCCGGGTTAGGGTGCATCTTGGCCTGCAGTGCGTCCAGGTCCCAGGGGGACCGTCTGTTCCCGGGTTAGGGTGCATCTTGGCCTGCAGTGTGTCCAGCTCCCAGGGGGACCGTCTGTTCCCGGGTTAGGGTGCATCTTGGCCTGCAGTGCGTCCAGCTCCCAGGGGGACCGTCTGTTCCCGGGTTAGGGTGCATCTTGGTCTGCAGTGCGTCCAGCTCCCAGGGGGACCGTCTGTTCCCGGGTTAGGGTGCATCTTGGCCTGCAGTGCGTCCAGCTCCCAGGGGGACCGTCTGTTCCCGGGTTAGGGCTCATCTTGGCCTGCAGTGCGTCCAGCTCCCAGGGGGACCGTCTGTTCCCGGGTTAGGGTGCATCTTGGCCTGCAGTGCGTTCAGCTCCCAGGGGGACCGTCTGTTCCCGGGTTAGGGTGCATCTTGGCCTGCAGTGTGTCCAGCTCCCAGGGGGACCGTCTGTTCCCGGGTTAGGGTGCATCTTGGCCTGCAGTGTGTCCAGCTCCCAGGGGGACCGTCTGTTCCCGGGTTAGGGTGCATCTTGGCCTGCAGTGCGTCCAGCTCCCAGGGGGACCGTCTGTTCCCGGGTTAGGGTGCATCTTGGTCTGCAGTGCGTCCAGCTCCCAGGGGGACCGTCTGTTCCCGGGTTAGGGTGCATCTTGGCCTGCAGGGCGGTCAGCTCCCAGGGGGACCGTCTGTTCCCGGGTTAGGGTGCATCTTGGCCTGCAGTGTGTCCAGCTCCCAGGGGGACCGTCTGTTCCCGGGTTAGGGTGCATCTTGGCCTGCAGTGTGTCCAGCTCCCAGGGGGACCGTCTGTTCCCGGGTTAGGGTGCATCTTGGCCTGCAGTGTGTCCAGCTCCCAGGGGGACCGTCTGTTCCCGGGTTAGGGTGCATCTTGGCCTGCAGTGCGTCCAGCTCCCAGGGGGACCGTCTGTTCCCGGGTTAGGGTGCATCTTGGTCTGCAGTGCGTCCAGCTCCCAGGGGGACCGTCTGTTCCCGGGTTAGGGTGCATCTTGGCCTGCAGTGCGTCCAGCTCCCAGGGGGACCGTCTGTTCCCGGGTTAGGGCTCATCTTGGCCTGCAGTGCGTCCAGCTCCCAGGGGGACCGTCTGTTCCCGGGTTAGGGTGCATCTTGGCCTGCAGTGCGTTCAGCTCCCAGGGGGACCGTCTGTTCCCGGGTTAGGGTGCATCTTGGCCTGCAGTGTGTCCAGCTCCCAGGGGGACCGTCTGTTCCCGGGTTAGGGTGCATCTTGGCCTGCAGTGTGTCCAGCTCCCAGGGGGACCGTCTGTTCCCGGGTTAGGGTGCATCTTGGCCTGCAGTGCGTCCAGCTCCCAGGGGGACCGTCTGTTCCCGGGTTAGGGTGCATCTTGGTCTGCAGTGCGTCCAGCTCCCAGGGGGACCGTCTGTTCCCGGGTTAGGGTGCATCTTGGCCTGCAGGGCGGTCAGCTCCCAGGGGGACCGTCTGTTCCCGGGTTAGGGTGCATCTTGGCCTGCAGTGTGTCCAGCTCCCAGGGGGACCGTCTGCTCCCGGGTTAGGGTGCATCTTGGCCTGCAGTGTGTCCAGCTCCCAGGGGGACCGTCTGTTCCCGGGTTAGGGTGCATCTTGGCCTGCAGTGTGTCCAGCTCCCAGGGGGACCGTCTGTTCCCGGGTTAGGGTGCATCTTGGCCTGCAGTGCGTCCAGCTCCCAGGGGGACCGTCTGTTCCCGGGTTAGGGTGCATCTTGGCCTGCAGTGCGTCCAGCTCCCAGGGGGACCGTCTGTTCCCGGGTTAGGGTGCATCTTGGCCTGCAGTGCGTCCAGCTCCCAGGGGGACCGTCTGTTCCCGGGTTAGGGTGCATCTTGGCCTGCAGTGTGTCCAGCTCCCAGGGGGACCGTCTGTTCCCGGGTTAGGGTGCATCTTGGCCTGCAGTGCGTCCAGCTCCCAGGGGGACCGTCTGTTCCCGGGTTAGGGTGCATCTTGGCCTGCAGTGTGTCCAGCTCCCAGGGGGACCGTCTGTTCCCGGCTTAGGGTGCATCTTGGTCTGCAGTGCGTCCAGCTCCCAGGGGGACCGTCTGTTCCCGGGTTAGGGTGCATCTTGGCCTGCAGGGCGTTCAGCTCCCAGGGGGACCGTCTGTTCCCGGGTTAGGGTGCATCTTGGCCTGCAGTGTGTCCAGCTCCAAGGGGGACCGTATGTTCCCGGGTTAGGGTGCATCTTGGCCTGCAGTGTGTCCAGCTCCCAGGGGGACCGTCTGTTCCCGGGTTAGGGTGCATCTTGGCCTGCAGTGTGTCCAGCTCCCAGGGGGACCGTCTGTTCCCGGGTTAGGGTGCATCTTGGCCTGCAGTGCGTCCAGCTCCCAGGGGGACCGTCTGTTCCCGGGTTAGGGTGCATCTTGGCCTGCAGTGCGTCCAGCTCCCAGGGGGACCGTCTGTTCCCGGGTTAGGGTGCATCTTGGCCTGCAGTGTGTCCAGCTACCAGGGGGACCGTCTGTTCCCGGGTTAGGGTGCATCTTGGCCTGCAGTGCGTCCAGCTCCCAGGGGGACCGTCTGTTCCCGGGTTAGGGTGCATCTTGGCCTGCAGTGCGTCCAGCTCCCAGGGGGACCGTCTGTTCCCGGGTTAGGGTGCATCTTGGCCTGCAGTGTGTCCAGCTCCCAGGGGGACCGTCTGTTCCCGGGTTAGGGTGCATCTTGGCCTGCAGTGCGTCCAGCTCCCAGGGGGACCGTCTGTTCCCGGGTTAGGGTGCATCTTGGTCTGCAGTGCGTCCAGCTCCCAGGGGGACCGTCTGTTCCCGGGTTAGGGTGCATCTTGGCCTGCAGTGCGTCCAGCTCCCAGGGGGACCGTCTGTTCCCGGGTTAGGGCTCATCTTGGCCTGCAGTGCGTCCAGCTCCCAGGGGGACCGTCTGTTCCCGGGTTAGGGTGCATCTTGGCCTGCAGTGCGTTCAGCTCCCAGGGGGACCGTCTGTTCCCGGGTTAGGGTGCATCTTGGCCTGCAGTGTGTCCAGCTCCCAGGGGGACCGTCTGTTCCCGGGTTAGGGTGCATCTTGGCCTGCAGTGTGTCCAGCTCCCAGGGGGACCGTCTGTTCCCGGGTTAGGGTGCATCTTGGCCTGCAGTGCGTCCAGCTCCCAGGGGGACCGTCTGTTCCCGGGTTAGGGTGCATCTTGGTCTGCAGTGCGTCCAGCTCCCAGGGGGACCGTCTGTTCCCGGGTTAGGGTGCATCTTGGCCTGCAGGGCGGTCAGCTCCCAGGGGGACCGTCTGTTCCCGGGTTAGGGTGCATCTTGGCCTGCAGTGTGTCCAGCTCCCAGGGGGACCGTCTGTTCCCGGGTTAGGGTGCATCTTGGCCTGCAGTGTGTCCAGCTCCCAGGGGGACCGTCTGTTCCCGGGTTAGGGTGCATCTTGGCCTGCAGTGTGTCCAGCTCCCAGGGGGACCGTCTGTTCCCGGGTTAGGGTGCATCTTGGCCTGCAGTGCGTCCAGCTCCCAGGGGGACCGCCTGTTCCCGGGTTAGGGTGCATCTTGGCCTGCAGTGCGTCCAGCTCCCAGGGGGACCGTCTGTTCCCGGGTTAGGGTGCATCTTGGCCTGCAGTGCGTCCAGCTCCCAGGGGGACCGTCTGTTCCCGGGTTAGGGTGCATCTTGGCCTGCAGTGCGTCCAGCTCCCAGGGGGACCGTCTGTTCCCGGGTTAGGGTGCATCTTGGCCTGCAGTGTGTCCAGCTCCCAGGGGGACCGTCTGTTCCCGGGTTAGGGTGCATCTTGGCCTGCAGTGCGTCCAGCTCCCAGGGGGACCGTCTGTTCCCGGGTTAGGGTGCATCTTGGCCTGCAGTGTGTCCAGCTCCCAGGGGGACCGTCTGTTCCCGGCTTAGGGTGCATCTTGGTATGCAGTGCGTCCAGCTCCCAGGGGGACCGTCTGTTCCCGGGTTAGGGTGCATCTTGGCCTGCAGGGCGTTCAGCTCCCAGGGGGACCGTCTGTTCCCGGGTTAGGGTGCATCTTGGCCTGCAGTGTGTCCAGCTCCAAGGGGGACCGTATGTTCCCGGGTTAGGGTGCATCTTGGCCTGCAGTGTGTCCAGCTCCCAGGGGGACCGTCTGTTCCCGGGTTAGGGTGCATCTTGGCCTGCAGTGTGTCCAGCTCCCAGGGGGACCGTCTGTTCCCGGGTTAGGGTGCATCTTGGCCTGCAGTGCGTCCAGCTCCCAGGGGGACCGTCTGTTCCCGGGTTAGGGTGCATCTTGGCCTGCAGTGCGTCCAGCTCCCAGGGGGACCGTCTGTTCCTGGGTTAGGGTGCATCTTGGCCTGCAGTGCGTCCAGCTCCCAGGGGGACCGTCTGTTCCTGGGTTAGGGTGCATCTTGACCTGCAGTGCGTTCAGCTCCCAGGGGGACCGTCTGTTCCCGGGTTAGGGTGCATCTTGGCCTGCAGTGCGTCCAGCTCCCAGGGGGACCGTCTGTTCCTGGGTTAGGGTGCATCTTGGCCTGCAGTGCGTCCAGCTCCCAGGGGGACCGTCTGTTCCCGGGTTAGGGTGCATCTTGGCCTGCAGTGCGTCCAGCTCCCAGGGGGACCGTCTGTTCCCGGGTTAGGGTGCATCTTGGCCTGCAGTGTGTCCAGCTCCCAGGGGGACCGTCTGTTCCCGGGTTAGGGTGCATCTTGGCCTGCAGTGCGTCCAGCTCCCAGGGGGACCGTCTGTTCCCGGGTTAGGGTGCATCTTGGCCTGCAGTGTGTCCAGCTCCCAGGGGGACCGTCTGTTCCCGGCTTAGGGTGCATCTTGGCCTGCAGTGCGTCCAGCTCCCAGGGGGACCGTCTGTTCCCGGCGCAGAGATGACCCCACACTTCTATGGCCAAGGCACCGTCTGACATGAACTCCAAAAACTAATCTGTCACATGCACCATGTAGTCCTGCAGAGAGAATCACGTTGCAAAACAGTTCATGAGTTGGAATCAAACAAATCACAATACTGCTACTCAATGTCCGTGCCAGATAACACACTAACTGAAGCCCTTATGGCTCGTACACAGTGAACCATATTTGCTCCGATTTTGCTGTCGGGGATCATTTTTGGCGCTCGCCGACAAAACTCCCGATCTGACGCGAGATCGGGCTTTGATCGCAGAGGTTTTGCTCGCTGTGTGTGAAAGGAGCTGCGAGAAGATCCAATGCCGATAAAAGCGTTCGCCGAACCCTTTCCGACCGATTCTGAATATCTAGCAGGTTTGATATTTGGCTCTCTTGCCGACTGGACATCATACAGTATGAACTGGATTGACTGGACATCATACAGTATGAACTGGGTTGACTGGACATCATACAGTATGAACTGGGTTGACTGGACATCATACAGTATGAACTGGGTTGACTGGACATCATACAGTATGAACTGGGTTGATGGACATCATACAGTATGAACTGGGTTGACTGGACATCATACAGTATGAACTGGGTTGATGGACATCATACAGTATGAACTGGGTTGACTGGACATCATACAGTATGAACTGGTTAAATCCTGAATTACAGCCAATGAGACAACTTCACAAGACAGCTGCATGTGCTCACTGCTCACAGCCACTATCTGTCTGTCAGTCTGTCAACTGTATCGATAGATACATGATGATAATATATATAACCTTTATTCCTTGGGTAAATCCCTGTATCGATAGATACATGATGATAATATATAACCTTTATTCCTTGGGTAAATCCCTGTATTGATAGATACATGATGATAATATATATAACCTGTGTGTTAGGGCATCGACACATCAACTTCATTAACACAAGTCGAATTCGGAGAAGTCGGAAAAAAAAGAAAAGAAAAAAAGAATCATTTGTTTTCCCCATATTATTTTTGCTCTGTGTGTGTGTATGTGTACAGAATTCAAACTGTATGATTGGTTATTGTCACGGACGGGAAGTAATTAATTCCCTTTGCATCGGAGTTCAGCCACAGCCTTAATTAACAACCAGCTGTGTTCTCCTTTGATGTGCGCTCTCAGCGTGTCCCACTAATTAACTGGCTGAAGTTGAACGCTCGTACAAGTACAGAAGCGCGCAAACTTTATCCCCCCCACCCCGTGCTGACAGTGACTAGCTTTACGTGCGGGACGCATGAATCTCTCCGTCTCCGGTCAGTGCAGGTTGTTTGCATGGCTCAGAAAAGACGAAGCTTGAGGACGTTATGCTTGGAGTTGTTGTCGGAGGAGGAGAAGGAAAGGTCGTTCACGTCGTGAACGTGGAAGGTAATAGCAGATTGTATTCTGATGATGTGCCAAACTGCTACTGCATTAATGTTAATTATACCTATGATGACCTATGTCTTCTATTGTGTTCTGAAGGTACACAAGGTATTTTGTATTGTGTTCATATGGCTGGAGCGAGCCAATTATGCCTCGTCTCAGTTTGTTGTGTTCTCTTTTCTGGTGTATGTGCCAGTGTGGCCGTGTGTGCCTGCACTGTTCAGTGTTTACTATTAAATGTATATGCTTTGATAATCAGCGCCTTGCCATAGATACAGTGTGTGTAGCCTAGCTGTCTTTTCTAATGGGTGTCTGTGCCATATTGGAGAGGCCACTGTGTGTGCTGTGTGTTTAGTGGCTCTGTTTGACATACTCCGTCACTTGACATAAAGCAAAGCAAAGTTACTATATTTACCCAGGGTAACTGGACTAAGCATCAGATACTTGTTTCCAGCCAGGCCCTGCTCATAGAACATGTCATGGTAGTGGTTCAATGCCTTGCTCAAGGGCACTTCAGCGGTGGTAATTCTAACGTGCCGGTCCGGGGATACGAACTGGCGACCTTCCGGTATCAAGACCGCTCCGCAAACCGTTCGGCCACCGCTGCCACATGCTCCGTACATGAGCGCGCGCACCCCCACCAGGGTCCTCCCGGGATCCCCCCCCCCCATCCCCGTCATCAAACGATGCATCGACTCAACTTCGACTTTACGGTCTGACAAGTCGACTGGGAAAAATCTCAACTTGTTAATGCCCTAGTGTGTGTGTGTGTGTGTGCTAACTCACTGTTTCAGCTCAGTTATGGTCTTGATGTTGGAGTCTTCTTGGGCTGTCTCTCCACTGTACTGAACCACACCTCTCCTGGACTCGTTAGCAGCAAACTGGAAAAATAAACAGGAACGGATGAGTGAGTGTTTATGTGCATGCATGCATGTGCGCGCACGTGCGTGTGTATCTGTGTGTGTATCTATATATATATGTGTGTGTGTGTGTGTGTGTGTGTGTGTGTGTGTGTGTGTGTGTGTGTGTGTGTGTGTGTGTGTGTGTGTGTGTGTGTGTGTGTGTGTGTGTGTGCGCGCGTGCATGTGCGCGTGTGTGCGTGCGTGCGTGTGCACGCGTGCGTGTGCGCGCGTGCGTGTGCGTGTGCAGAGATTAAAATAGGGTGCGTTTTGCGTCCCAAAACGCAGTTTATAGTTATGGGATGCAATACAGTAACAACCTCTGCGTCCACGGGATGCACTACTGTACTCAGCATGTACAATAATAATAAGAAAATCGCGAAAAGATAATTTTTCATGGCCCCATCCGACCTCATCCTACGTTATAAACAGTAAAATCCACGTAGGAATCGTTGTAGAACCACTAGTTTGTCATAAAAACAACACAGGCAGGCGCCGCCATCTTGCTCAGAGACGAGCGCTGAGCGGTGAGCGGAGTGCAGCCTGGAGACCAGAGCCGTTTAGAGAGAGATAGTGACGACAACATACCGTTCAGTGACTCATGAAGCTCCGTGAATAAACAGTGAACGGAGTTGTCGCAACTCTCTCATCTAAACGGCGCTGCCTCCGACAGAAAGACAGGGGAAGATTTTTGAGCATGACAAGCAACTAGACCCGATTGAATGGGAAACACATTGTGTGTAACAAACGCTGACACTGTTGTATGTTGTGCGTTGTGGACCGGTGTAGGGATGTCGGTAACGGTTAATTTCCCAGCCCTGTAGCCGATGGCATTATCCGGTTAATTAACGGTTGTTGATTTTTTTTATAGGCTACCCCAAATGTAATATGCATGTATAGTAGGGTTGGGTGACGATACGAATCTATCGTCAATCGCGAATGTACGAGTCCAATCGCCGAATATTTCTATTAGGCGATTTTTCGGGACGATTATTTTCTTTTGCAAAATATTAGCCCAATTAACCTGTAAAGTGTGAGCAACATGTGAATCAATTTGGGCCAGCAAAGTAGTAACAGCGGCCGGGTGGAAAACCCCTCCTCCCTGGTATGCTCCCAGTCCCCGCACCGCAGCATCGGGGAACACTCTGGCAGCCAGAGTAAAGGCTGGGAGGGACCGAGCCCAGGGAGGCTACTGTACTGTAGCCTACATGTTGTTTATGCTCCGGAGTCCAGACCCATGCAGTTTAATAATATAGTCACAACAGAATGCCCACTGCTGTCTCGTGTCTCATCACAATCCCAATGCGCCACCCGTGAAGTCGGGGGGAAAATAAAAAACAGGCTGTTAGTGTAGGCTCGGGGATCGTTAGCTTAGCGCTTAGCTTAGCGTGTAGCTACTGATTCAACCCACTACTGATTGAACTTCATCTCCACCTGTAATCTAGGTTATTTTTTTATTGACAACGTGAACGAACCCCGACACCAGCGCTGCAAAAATAGACAGATCTACAAGCTCTCAACGCGTAGCGAACGGCGCTGCAAAAACAGGCAGGACGCGATGCCTTGAGGGCTTGTGGATCAGCAGCAGCGCTCCGAGCCTCCGATGGTGCGGGGAGGCAAGAGTTCTCCGGGGAGGAGAAGTTACCAGGGCAGGCTACATGTTGCTGCGGCTAACAACACTGTCACCAGCCAGTGGTTGTGATGTTAGCTTGGCTTGCAGCTGCATGTCCGTTCCAACTTCACTTCATCTCCACCTGTAACTTATTTTTTATTTTGTTACCCTGGCTGCGCGGGCTGCGCAGCTGCGCTGCAAAAATAGACGGATCTACAAGCTCTCAACGCGTAGCGAACGGTGCTGCAAAAACAGGCAGGACGCGGCGCCTTGAGAGCTTGTAGATCTGGCTTTTTTGCGACCTGTAGTGAGCTGTTCTCACTTTACTTTTATGACACGAATATATCGTCCATCGGCGATTTTTGGACAGACGATGGGCGATTGAAAAAGATTGGCATATCGCCCAACCTTAATGTATAGGCTACATAATTAACGTTGGTAGTCGAATGGTATACATTTATTTATGCTCCAAACAAAAATACAATTAATACAAAGAAATTGTTGTAGGCTTAATCATCAATGCATGCATGCATGCATCTGCGCGTCTACAGTACAGGGGTCCGCCGGTCCTAGTCCAAAACATAAATAAGTCCAGTCCAGATCTGAGCAACGGAGCAACCTATACCTATAAAGCCACTGGCCGCTTTGGCTAAGCCTTTTATTTTTATTATTAAGGAAGATCAGCATGCATGTCAACGTGTTCTGTTAGTTGACTTTTCGCTGATGAGAAAACCCTCAAACCACAGATAGCACATGGCTAACTCGATAGCCGTAAGCCGTGCCAGTGTGGGGAGACGGATAGGAGGAGGAGGAAGCAACGGCGGCTGTAAACATTCTCCCTCCAGGCCAATAATGGATTTAATAATGCCAAGTAGGTCTCTGCGTTGATACGGTCGACATGTTATGTTAATCTCGTCTCGCTGTCACTCGCTTTTAGTTTTGACTACCGCAAAGCTACCGTTGCAGCCAACTAGTACAACAGAGAACTTTGCGCCATTGAGGGGGCAGAAAACAGTGCTCAAGCAGCGCTGTTCATGCAGCCTGGAGTGTGACAAGCTGGAGTTTGAAATACAACACGGGCAGCGCAAATAACAGCAATTTTAGGCATGTGTGCAACATGACAACTGTTTTAAAGTATTGTACAGTGACAACTAGTGCGAGGCGCGAGGCGAGCAGTGACGCACAATGAATTAGGCTTATAATAAAACAGTGATATAGCTGCAGAAGATACAAATAGTAGAGAGGAGCGCATATTAGATTGGTCTTTTATTTAACAATTATTAAACAGCGGCTCTCAATTACCTCTCAATCAAATAAAAAAATATGTAATCCAAACTCCTCTCGTCAATTGTAAACGAACGGTAACATGAATGAAGTCTTCAAGCCTGACACATTAAATCAGAAGTCAGAAATCAAATCAACAGCGCCTGACACAGGCATGCATTACCTCTCCATCAAATAAAGGAATATAATCCAAAGCTGCACAGCACACGTGACACGACGAACGGCATTTTGCTTCTCTCTTCTCTCGTGTAACATTTATAACTGAAATAAAGTCAGAGGCTTTGTGGAAAAAACACCACCGACCATAACATGAACTCTTATTAAGCGCAACCAATCAAGCCTGACACATGTAGGCATCCCAGGCTCTAGGTTCTATGTAGCTCCTTTCGGAACCCTACGTTAAAGTTTCTGACATTTTGATGACTTTATGTAGGGTTCCTTCTCACCGGATTCAAGCGACATGGGATGCAATCTCATTTCCCCTGACTTACCCCTGTGCTGCGGTGTGGGTGTCACGCTGACATATTCCAAAAGAAGCATATGCACGCTATAGGATACAACGAACCCTCTCACCCCCCCCCCCGAACGGCACAGAAGCCATTAAGTATTTTTAATGTTTGTACGACCGTTTGGCAGCTCTGAAATTCTCTCTTCGGTCCCTCCTTGTTGACATCTCGGTTGGCTAGCTGCGCCTACGAGGCGCGTAGGGAGGCGCAGCTAGCCAACCGAGCTGCTGGAGGCGGTACAATGGGATGTCAACAAGAGAGAATTTCAGAGCTGCCAAAACGGTCGTACAAACATTAAAAATACTTAACGGCTTCTGAGCCGTTCGCGGGGGGGGTCAGAAGGTTCGTTGTCTCCTATAGCGTTCATATGGTTCTTTTGGAATATGTCAGCGTGACACCCACACCGCAGCACAGGGCTTAGTCAGGGTAAATCAGATTGCATCCCATGTCGCTTGAAGCCGGTGAGACCGGACCCTACGCGGTAGGTCCAAAGGAGCTCAACCCGGGGGGTCCGGAGACGGGCTAGGTTCTATGGAACTAAACAAAAAACTAAAACAAATAGGCAGCGCAGCAGAGCTTGCTGCGAGGCGCACGGATCGCGGACCAAAAGCAGACGCTTTTTGAGCAATAGACTATAAGTGCAATCAGAGCTGCCTGGGAGAAATGCGAGGCCCTGTGCTTTATAATAATTACAAAAATACACATTTGATCACATTTCTATCTATAAGGACAAACCTTATTAGAAAAATATTAATAGTATATGAAAGCCCTTTGAAATGTGTATATAAGGTTACTATTGTCATTGCAGGTGCTGCCAAATAAGTAATTAGGCTATAGGCCTATACCTCATGCCAGTCAGTTGCGCAAATATAGTTCAAATCAATTAGCAGAGCGGAGCAGCTTCTCTGCAGCACAATGACCGCAGCTCTTCTTAAAGTTTACTTACTATAATAATATGACATAGTGTTGGATCTCCAGACAAACAAACCTTGGATTATAATTATTGGATTATACTCATTCTTTATTCAAACGAAAGCACGAGGTAAGAAACTATATAATTATTCACTGTTCAACTTCACAGCACCCAGGCAGGTGTTCTTAATCGCGTCGCATTCCTATATCAAAGTAGCCTATACCACACTAACTTTGTGATCAATCTTCTTAATTTGCTTATTTTCTTTGTAAAAAGCAACACTGTATTAACTTATTAAGACATGGCAGTATAATATTGGTGCAAAATGGAAATATGTAATATATGAGAGAGAGAGAGAGAGAGAGAGAGAGAGAGAGAGAGAGAGAGAGAGAGAGAGAGAGAGAGAGAGAGAGAGAGGGGGAGAGAGAGAGGTTCCATTTCAAAGAAAAAAAAGGCATCGCAGGCGTGACTTTGTGAGGCCCCATTCGCACAAAACGGCTCTGTCTCTGAGAGTGCAATATTATAGTTACCGTAGGTTATATTAGTGCAGAAAAGAGAATAAATCCAGCTTTGGAGAAGATGCGCGAAGGGGTTGTATAGTAGCATGCGGCAGGGAGTCGGGGATGGATAGAATCCACTTCGCTACAGGTGCCGTGATAACGTGGCACATTATGTTTCCACCACGGTCGTGGACTTCTTTGCATATTTTAAAATGCACCCATGTCACTTTTGACTTATTTTCCTGCGTGGACGGCATGACTGTAGCTGCACTTGTTGACTTCCTCGTTAACACGTGAGGACGGAGCCATGCTTGCGTACAAAAATGGGCCAGCTCGCGGACCAAAAGGGGCCGCTTTTCTTTTAATGACTATTCGATTTTTAATTTCAAGATCGATTCCCGTGCATATCGATTGAACGTTGATTAATCCATTTTTTGGGGTCAGCCCTACTAAAAAACGATCTAAAATAAAGGGATTTAAGATCAGAACCAGTGCCACCACACACATTAAAATGCCCCCCCCCCCCCCCAAAAAAAGTGCCAAAGCCAACTGCAGGGCATTGGGGCCACAGAAAATATTAGCAAACCCATTTTCTAAACCTAAACCCAAGTCATCTGCTAATGAAGATGATGTGTGCACGGTTTCGGAATGGAGGCCTGTTCCCAAGTAGTTGCACCGTTCACTGTCCGTACTGTTTGTTGTGTCCCTGTGTGTGTGTGTGTGTGTGTGTGTGTGTGTGTGTGCGTGCGTGCGTGCGTGCGTGCGTGCGTGCGTGCGTGCGTGCGTGTGTGTGAGAGGAGTTGACTGTCAACAGTCAACAGTCAACTCCTCAAAGCGCTTTGAGGAGTTTCCTCACCACTTCTTGGATTGTGTGAGTGTCGACTAACCCACAGCGGGGCTACACACGGACGCGAGCAGCGGACAGCTGAGTTGACAGCTGACAACAGCAAACTCCTCAAAGCGCGCGCCCGTTCCGTTCATTCATTCTCGTAGCGCGCGGGCACGTGACGTAGGGTAGTGTTAAAGGTGCAGAGCGCCACAGTGTGTGTGTGTGTGTCTGTGCGTGTGTCTGTGTGCGTGTGCATGTGTGTGTGCATGTGTGTGTACCTGGCCTGTCGGTCTATGCTGGCCACTCGGAGGCTCTCCCAGCGTGAGTTGAGGAAGTTCATCTGCTCCCCGATCTCCTCCTCCTCTGTGAGGTTGCCCTGGGCGTCAGCTGGCAATAAAAAAAGAAAAAAAACGTAAGGAGGTTTTGGGACATTCCGTCTTCCACCTGGGAAACACTCTGGCTGAATTGAAAACACACACAAGCTCGTAGCGCGGCACTGTTTGCTATTTTTGAAAAATCGTGAAAATGTGGCACAACTCTTTGAATATATATTCTTTCAGAGAGAACATTTTGAACTCAAAGCTTTGCTTCTGGGGGGTCCCTGGAACAACATATTTTCAGATGGGGGTCGGTGGCCAATTACATATCCTTTTTGGGGTCCTTGACATGAAATATGGAGCACCACCGATACAGAAACAGGTATTTCATGAAACTCAGAATTTAGAAGACATTCTTTAAATTTCGATGTCAGGCCTAAATGGGTTAAGGCCCGCCAAAATACAATTTTGTCAACAAATTCAACTGTAGACGAAAATTGCACTGCAGAATGAAATCAACTAAAATCTTGATATTCAGTAGACTAACACTAAAACATTTTAGATGACAAAAATATGACACATTTTTTATTCAAAGGACTATGACATTTGCTGTCAAAATGAAGACTGGCTTTAAACACATCACTTACACTCCATCTTCAACAGTTTAGTCATTTATCGGTTTAACTAGCGTCGACTGACTTACCGATGGGGTCTCTGCAGAGTCAGACCACGGGGTCAGAGGTCACCGATGGGGTCAGTGCAGACCATGGGATCAGAGAGGTGGGCAGGTTGACCGCAGTCACTCTGAAGTGGTAGACGGCGGGCGGCAGCAGGCCTGTGACAAAAAATAGCAGATCTACAAGCTCAGACAATTATTTGACAACTTTAGTTCAACTTACTTTGTAGACTGTTTAGAAAAATAAAATAAATCTAATCATAATGCTGGCACAAATATGTTGGTCTTAAAGTGTATTTATACCTGCCTGTATACCTGTAAAGAAGAGTAGTGTTTAAGCTGTGTCATGGTCCACTGATTGACAAACACAATATTGCAGTTTTAGGTTGTATATTATATTCAAAGGTTTGAGGCAGCAGAGGCACGTTACTCCATAGCTCTGGTCCATAGCTCTAATGAAATGCAATGCATTAGAGCTATGGACCAGAGCTAAGTCTATCCAAGCCCTTCAGCACGTTGCATAAAACCCGACAGTTAAACTCATTGTAAAGCCACACTGTACCAGTTTATAAACAACCATATCGGTACTCACTCACAAAGGTTTGTTGTTTAAATCCCCATGCACTGCTCCTTGTGTTCCACTCAGAGTTAGACCTGTAAGGGTCCATTTGGTTCCATGTGTTACACTCTCAGTTACAGACCTGTAAGGGTCCATTTGGTTCCACATGTGTTACTCTCAGAGTTACAGACCTGTAAGGGTCCATTTGGTTCCACATGTGTTACTCTCAGAGTTACAGACCTGTAAGGGTCCATTTGGTTCCATGTGTTACACTCTCAGAGTTAGACCTGTAAGGGTCCATTTGGTTCCACATGTGTTACTCTCAGAGTTACAGGGTGCATTTGGTTACAGCTACATGAGAATGGCGTCACGTACGTCAGCTGTAGCTCCCTGTGTTTGTTGATGTAATCACTAGCAGGTGTGAAAACAGCCGATGTTCTGAGCTTGAGGATCAGCAGTACAGAGTCACAGAATTCTATAGGTTCACTGACTTCATGTAACACACCGGAAACTAATTAAATAATAACTAATTGTTAATTATAATAATACAAATAACTAATTGTTCTATTAATAAAATAGATCAATTAATTAATATTTTATTACATTATTTGTTCTGCCTGGTTTAAGAAAATAAACATTGTCTAGTATTATTTATTGTATTAACTAATAACTAGTTGTTCTATTAAGTTCAAACTAGTTCTATTCATTAATACATTTTAAATGATATTCATTTATTTAAGAAAATAAACACATTGTCTAGTATTATGTATTGTATGAATTAACTAACTAGGTGTTCTATTAATAAACTAGATCTATTCATTAGATTGTTACATGATGTTTTATTACATTATTTGTTCTGCCTGGTTAAAGAAAACAAACATATTTGCAGCAGTATGTACTGTGTAGTTGTAGACATCTGAAACACGTAAGGCTGTCATTACTCTGAGTAACCACTAGAGGGAAGTGTTGGCCTAAAAGTGACAACGTCATTAACAGTTTGTAGAAAGAACACAGTTCAACACAAGCTCTGCTAAAACCCAGAAAAGCATTATTAAATACTTGTTTACATTGAGGTCCATTTGCATCAGAACATTTAATCATTTCCTGGAGGAAAAGTACCACACTACAAGAACAAGCCAATTTAAAAACAGTCCTATTACTTAAAATTCAGTCTGGTCTTCGTGGTAAAAAAATGGTAACACAATTAAAAATTGCATACAGTAATTTAAGTACAATATTCAAACATTGATGTTTGGTGGCATGGCTCTGTTCTGGGAGATTGTCAGCATTAATAAGCTAGGTCATTCTGTAGAGACCTTGGGGTGAAAACCTCCTTCAGCTTTCCACACTTCATTTGAAGACCTGAGGCCTCCTTTTAGTCCATTTAGACCTGGTGAAACCTATAAATTATACCATTCATGGCGGGATCCACCTGTCTACATCACTTATTTATTGTTTTAATAAGAATTTGAAGGTTTTCAGAAAACCTTAGGCTTGGTTTTAGAAGGTCTAAATGTGTAAAATACATTAACTATAACTAAATATTCCTTAAACATGTAAATAGTACCACTGTATTCCTCATCCTTGTTATGAACCATTTGATCTAGGGGTAATGGACCCATAACACAGTGAAGGAGGAGGACACCCGGGTATAAATGCAATAATTTATTAACAAGAAAATAATGAATATTTACAGATATATGGCATCATGAATAAATTACAATCGACATATTACAAACAGATATTACTTTTATTACAATTTTGTTTTGACTATGGCGTATTCTCTTGTGTATCATCAGATGTCCGGCTCCATGCTCGCCTCTCCTTGGAGGCCAGTTGGGTCAAAACACTATACCACATTGACAGCTGTAGTGAGTCTACAGTCCACCTGACTGCTGGCAATATAGCCTGGTTGTGATATGTAGATGTGATTGATAGTTTATTATTTATTTATATTAATTCATTCTACAATTTTACAAGTCATTGTATTTATTTTTGTATTACTAATTTTATTTTATATATTACTAGGTTATTACTAATTGTATGTATTACTATACTACTCATTTTATATATTACTATGTTATTACTAATTTTATGTATTACTATACTCATTTTATTTATTTGATGTATTACTACGTTATTACTAATTTTATTTATTTTATGAATTACTGTTATTACTAATTTTATTTGTATGCATTTATTTTATGTATTAGTTATTACTCATTTTATTTTGATGAATTTCTTTTATGCATTACTGTTATTACTAATTTTATTACTATATTGCTAATTTTATTTATTTTATGTATTACTATATTACTAATTATATTTATTTTACGCATTACTGTGCCATTACCAATTTTATATATTTTATTTACTATTTTAATGCATTTATTTTACTTAAATCTATATTTTGTATCATTTGTTTTATCCATTTATAGTTATTTATATATTTGTTTTGTTTATTTTTGTTTAAGTGAACAACCAAAAAGCCCCGATTGATCACATCTACATATCACCACTACCAGTCAGAATCTGAGTGACTCAGAACCCTGGTGACCTCCATATGGCTGCTTAGGAGGACCAGATGGAGCCACACAGGAGACCAGCAACGTCCTAAAGAAAAGAAAGAAATGCTCATTACTACATTGTTCATAAAACAATCATAGTGTGTGTGTGTGTGTGTGTGTGTGTGTGTGTGTGTGTGTGTGTGTGTGTGTGTGTGTGTGTGTGTGTGTGTGTTGTATAGTTACCTTGCCGTGATGTGACTCCAAAGGTGAGCAGAAATAGTTGCTCCATTGGCTAGAAACGTGCTTTTCACCGGCATGATGATCTTGTTCCTAAAGAAAGTCTATAGTCAACCCCTAACTGATTACAGAACAGGATATAAAAACACAACCAGAAGGATTTAGGCCTGTCACAATTACCTAATCGCCAAGTATTTGAGATAATACTTTTTTTTTTTTTTTTTTTTATAGGGATAATAGTCATAATCGTCTCCATGTTGAAAATGTTCATATATTTTCAAACATTTTAAAGAAATAATGGAAGCAGCCGATCTATAAGCTCAAAATGTGTTACGTTGTAATGTGTATAAAGTTATTGAATTATGCCTTTTTGTTTACAAAGCCTAAAAAAGCCAAAGTTGTATTCATAATGTTAGTACGACGCAATTAAATTGTTATTGTAATTTATTTGAGCGACAATTAATCGGCCAGTAAAAAACCTCTATTTCTGACAGGCCTAAACGGCTTCCAGTGGCGTCTACCGAACCGAAAAAAGACACACCCCAAATTAGCTTGGCTGTGTGTGTGTGTGTGTGTGTGTCCTGTCACAACATACACTTACAGTAACGTTTAAGAATAGGGATCGACCGATTCTCGGCAACAGACGAGTGGCTTTTTTTCAGTTTCATTCATGTTACAACGCACTTAAATCTTTAATTGCAATTTATTTGAGACAATAATAGTCTAGTAAAAAGAAACCTCATAATCGTGACACGCCTAAAGCGGTTCTTACTGTGGTGTTCCTCACCGGCAGGCCCAGGTCCAAGTCCTCTACGTCTACCCAGATCTCCGTCCTCCGTCCTCCCATCCATCCATGGACAGACCTGCAGATCTCCATCTCTTGGTTGAGACTTCCAGCTGTGTCTACTGCCATCTCCATCCTGAGAAAGAAAGACAGAAACCAAATTAGCTTTTGTTGAGCTGCAAATTCAGAACCACTTATACCCTTTATACACATTTGATAAAACAGACCTTTAATGAGCATTTGGTATGTGCTCCTATTTCACTACACAAATTGATTCTCCAAAAATAGCATAACATGTTGCAACGCAGTGTGAGCTTGTAGATCTGCTATTTTTGCTGAACTCTCCCCCCAGAATAGGGATGCTGGGGTTGAAGTGGTTAACAAAAGTGTCATTAAGACTTTGATTAGCTTGGACAGACTACTCACAGCTCATCAGAGTCCTCTGAGGGGGGGGGGGGGGGGGGATCTCTGTCCAGGTAACATCAGCTCGTCTACCAAGATCTCCATTCTAACAAAGAACAAAAAACACACACACCAAATTAGCTTTGCCGTGTGTGTGCGCGCGTGTGTATGTGTGTGTGTGCGCCCTGTCCAGCAGCGGCGTTCCAGCGACGTCTACCGCGATCTCCATCCTAACAAAAGAAAGAAAGATTGATTAGAGCAGGGGTGGGCAACTGGCGGCCCGGGGGCCCTTCACTTAATGCGGCCCTCAGGTTAATGTCAGAATTCTGATATAATATTGGTTTCAGCTGATTACAATTCCACAACATGCAAACATGACCCGCTTTAATTACTTCAGTCTAAATTAGTAGCTCAATGCTTCAACACAAGTATAATTAAAGGCATTTGAAATGAAAAATATTAATTTTCAGGATTCTGATTAAAAAAAAATAGCAAAAATTCAAGATTTCAATTCGAATATAGCAAAAATAGCCGATCTACAAGCTCAAAAGGCGTCGCAGCGCGACGCGTTTTGAGCTTGTAGATCGGCTATTTTTGCGACGACCGTAATATATGGCCCTAGGGAGTGAGTGTTGAAATATAGTGGCCCTCTCCATTGTCAAAGTTGCCCACCGCTGGATTAGAGTGACCAAGGGCCAGATATATATTCTATCCTGTCACAACATATATACAGCCTAGTACATCAAACTTTTATTTATAGAGAACATTTAAAATAGAAGCTAAACGTATCACTTACAGTAATAAACGTTTAAGTTAGGGTTATTTTTGACAGGCCTAACAGGGTCTCTTACTTTGAGTCGTCTTCAGAGGAATGCAGATTCCTGGACAGCGGGAGACCTGCAGTACATCTGGAAGAAAGACATGGCGGTTATTGTCTATGAATCACTCCCTTGTTGTTGCTGCCAATAGTCTGGAGAGTCTACCGTTCTTAGCTTACTTCTTATTCTTGATGACAATTGTTTATGAATTTGATGTATTACTATGTGTTGTTCTTGCTTACTGTAAGTCACTCTGGATAAAGTGTGTGATAACTGCCTAAATTGTAAATTGTTGAAATTCCTAGACGTGATCAATTAGGGTGTGCTCTTCGGTGATAGCAGTGGTGTTATTTGTCTATTTTTACAGTCCCTTTCCCAGAAAGACCACCGCCTGTGCCACACCGATACGGCATCTAGCCGGTACCGAGGCTCTGGTGTTCCCCACCGATGAGTACTGTGCCCCAGTCTGGAGCCGTAGCCCTCATGTTGGTTTTGGGGCTTTTTATGCCTTTACTGATAGTGAACAGTATATAGACAGGAAAGGGGGAAGTGACGCGCGGCAAAGGCCGTCGGGAGTCGAACCCGCAGCACGCCATCCGGCTGGCTTGGCAGCCTAGGTGCCCAGAAAGTTGAGCTAACCATCCGGGCCACACTTAAATATTTAATTGCAATTTATTTGAGCGACAATAATCGTCCAGTAAAAAGAAACCTCATTATCGTGACAGGCCTAAAGCGGTTCTTACTGTGGGGTTCCTCACCAGGCGGGCCCAGGTCCAAAGTCCTCCGGCATCTACCCAGATCTCCGTCCTAAGAAAGAAAGACAGAAATAAAGACTAAATTAGCTTTGTTGAGCTGCAAATTCAGAACCACTTAAACCCTCATATATATATATATATATATATATATATATATATATATATATATATATATATATTTGATAAAACAGACCTTTAAAGAGAGCATTTGGTATATGCTCCGATTTCACTCTACACAAATTGATTTGCCAAAAATAGCAGATCTACAAGCTCACAGAATAGGGATGCTGGGGTTGAAGTGGTTAACAAAAGTGTCATTTAGACTTTGATTAGCTTGGAGAGCTGACAGACATTCAACCAGTGCCACTAGGAGGCATCATACTGCCATGCTATACTTCATGCCATAACAGTACAGCAGATATCCATCCTCAACAACAAACAAGAAATATTCCTACTCACAGCTCATCAGAAGTCCTCAGAGAAAACCCCGGGGAGGGAAGCTTTGGAACGGATCTCTGTCCTTCCACGACGTCTACCACGACCCATCATCCACCCTAACAAAGAAAGAACGAAAGATTAAGAGCCAGATATACGTACATTGTGTCCTTTCACATCATACACAAAATGTATAGTATTAGAGAACATTTAAAACAGAAGGTGACCATACCACTCACAGTAATAGAAAAGTCTAAGTGGTTTCTTACTTTGAGCCGTCTTCAGAGCCCCCATGCAGATTCATCCATGGACAGCGAGAGCTGCAGATATCCACCTGTAGGGGCTCCGGTTGAGCCTCGCAGCATCTGGAAGGAAGACATGGTGGTTATAGTCTATGAATGGCTGAAGAGCTTTGCACATCACTCACTTGTTGCTGCTGCCAATAGGAATTTGTGATTTCTGTGTGGCGACAATTTCTGTGTCTGTCTGTTTAATAATACATACAATTTATATAGCACTTTTCAAGGTACCCAAAGTTGCTTCACAAAACAGAAGTTAAAAAGGTTAAAAACTAGAAATCATTTGTTGGCATGTCTGTGAAGCTTTTCGGTTCCACACCAGTAACGAGCGAAGCAGCAGGTTGAGAAAGCTCAAGAATGGCGTCCCACAGGGGTCAGTGCTGGCACTGAATGATGCTGTTCAACAACTACATCCACATCAATGAAGTATGGCTATGCAGACAACCAGAGTACTGTGCCCCAGTCTGGAGCCGTACCTCTCATGTCAAGAAGCTGGATGCTGCCCTCAACATCGGATGGGCCACCCCAAACAAACAACTGCCTGCCTGTTCTCGCTGGAATCACTCCAACAGAGGTCAGACGAGAAGCAGCCACGCTGGCCCTCACCGGGAAGGCACAGCTGAGTGAATCCCAGACATCTCCTCCACAAGGTCGTCAGAGACACCACAGCACACATGCCTCAAGTCACGGCACACTTTGCCACAGCACACGTGCCTCAAGTCACAGTGCCCCTTTGCCACACAGGCCCAGGAACTGCTCCACACAACACCAGCTGACACCTCCGAGGCATCCTGGGTGAAGGCAAGACAGAGGGACCAGTGGAATACATTGAGGACCCCAAATATGTTCTTTGCCAGCACCTCCCCTGCAAGGAGTGGACAACCCTCAAAGCAGAAGTGGGACATCTCGGACAGTGCCCACTGTGAATGCGAGGATCCACTACAGACTGTGGAACACGTAATGACCATTTGCCCCAAATACCGGCCACGGAATGGTGATCGTGGGCTTAGGTGACCTAGACAACGACACACTGGACTGGCTTGCTGCAACAGAGCTGACGTTCTATGGACATACGGCAGAAGATTTTTATGAAACTTATTTTTTGTCATTTATTTTTTTGGCATGTTTGTCAAACCTTTGTGGCATTTAATTATGGAACTTGTGGATGTTTTATATATTAGTGAAGTTTTAGTGGCACTTGCGGCTTTTGTGACATTCTTTGAAATGTATTGACACATTTGAGATTATGTTTTTGTTAGGGATGTCCGATATAGGCATTAAAAATTAATATCGATATCGGTTATTTTTTACATTAAAAACATCTACAAGCTCACAATGCGTCACAATGCGACACGTGAGCTTGTAGATCTGCCATTTTCAAATGATTTTTATACATCTGAAAACTTGAAATGAGACATTTTGCATAATGAGCACTTTTACTTTTGGTACCTTTTTATACCAAATCCTTTGTACTTTTACTCGAGTACATGTTGAATTTACTTGTAACAGAGTATTTCTATATTGCAGTATTTATAGCCTACTAATATTTAAGTAAAAAGTTTGAGTTATTTTTCCACCACTGGAAAAAGCCTGCATATATAATCGGAAATTAGGAGTTGGACAATAGCCAACACGGACATCCCTTGATTTGTGTGATTTTGTGCAGCTTTTAGTGAGTTTGTGGCATTTTGTTTACTTTTGTTTGTTTGTTTTGTGAACGACCAAAGAGCACACCCAGTATGTATCACAATGCTATTTCCACCAGGCAGGTGTACTTATATCTACATCTCCTAAGCGGCCATGTACTAAACACTACAGATATCACAATTTGACTTTGGCAGCAGCAAGAAACGACTGATATGCAAAGCTCTTCAGCCATGCTTCTCTCTATACAAACACTCATAATGTTCACATGGACATCTTAGCAGCCAGGATGGGGTGGTCGGCCTGGAGGCCACTCAGAACCCTGGTGACCTTCACATGGACATCTTAGCAGCCAGGATGGGGTGGTCGGCCTGGAGGCCACTCAGAACCCTGGTGACCTTCACATGGACATCTTAGCAGCCAGGATGGGGTGGTCGGCCTGGAGGCCACTCAGAACCCTGGTGACCTTCACATGGACATCTTAGCAGCCAGGATGGGGTGGTCGGCCTGGAGGCCACTCAGAACCCTGGTGACCTTCACATGGACATCTTAGCAGCCAGGATGGGGTGGTCGGCCTGGAGGCCACTCAGAACCCTGGTGACCTTCACATGGACATCTTAGCAGCCAGGATGGGGTGGTCGGCCTGGAGGCCACTCAGAACCCTGGTGACCTTCACATGGACATCTTAGCAGCCAGGATGGGGTGGTCGGCCTGGAGGCCACTCAGAACCCTGGTGACCGTCCACATCTAGAAAGAAAGAAAGACATCAGAAGCTGACCATATCACTCACAGTAATAGAAACATTTTAAAAGGATCTCTGGCTAATAAGACAAATATTCCTTAAAACATTATACTTGCCATCTATAACTAAAAATGTAAAATATTTTATTTATTTCATAAATAGATAATCTTTTACTCCATGGGAACTGTTCCCGTCGCAGGTTGATGATGTCCTATGTCCGTGTGGTCCAGCGCTATGGAATGCACTTGCTAATAAAAAGTATTTAAAATAATTGCTTATATTAAAGTATTAAGCTGTTTTTTTATTAGTATTCCATAGGGCTAGACCATATGGACATCATATAATCAACTTGCAACAGGAGCAGTTCCTATGGAGTGAAAGATTCTTTATTTATCTAAGAAATAAAATATTTGTCTTATTAACCAGGGATCCTTTAAGAATATTTAAAAGTGCAATATCAAAATGTATTTTATTATAAGTGTCCCTGCACAATAGTTTGTAGAGTCAATATCTCATCCGCTTCTAGAAAGCAATTTAAAATACAAATTACAAGTAATGTTGAGTACTTTTGGAAGTCACTGAACAGCCATGCCTACCACCTGTTTCGAATTGTCACAATGCAGGAGGCAGCAGCACTGCTACCCATTAATTAAAAACAAGTGCTTCCAAACAGAAAGTAGCTCAACGTCACTTATAACATGTCTAGGGTGTATTTTTGAGTGGTGCAACCACTCCAAGGAACAGCAATGTCCGTGTTCACCTATGTGACTCGTGTAATGTGTGTGTGACTCATGTGTGACTCATGAGTACCAGTAGGGGCACTGTCGTGCCAAAAAGAGAGAGAGGGAGATAGTGCTGCACTGTTGCCTGCTAATGAGAGGGGGGGGGGTGGTGGAAGGGGGGGGGGGGGGAGTTGCAAACTTGCACCACTCAGTTCACACAGGTGTGATTTTTATGAAACAAATGCTTTGCAG
Source organism: Electrona antarctica (assembly GCF_951216825.1). NCBI lineage: Eukaryota > Metazoa > Chordata > Actinopteri > Myctophiformes > Myctophidae > Electrona > Electrona antarctica. Next base: position 43,700 of record NW_027638215.1, read on the forward strand.
ATTGAGAGTAGGCTATGATTCAAGCTTGACCTAAAGCTGCAACGTTGGCGAGTTTAGCATTGTTTAATACAAGCAGATTGTAAATTCAATGTGGATCAATGGGCTGCTAATGGAGGGCATGCATTGCAACTCTATCCCATTATGCAAATCGCGGCTACTGGCGATGCCAATTAGTCATTTGACTCAGCTGTGTGGCGTCAGTGTGTCAACACAACTGAACGGTTACTTTTTCAACACATTTGGTTCTTCTAATACTTTACATTTCACAGCAACCTTCTACATACAAACCAAACGAAATAATTAAATTCACACAACTCAAGAGGCTCACCCCCTAAAAGTTGCACAGTTCAAACGATAGCCTACCTTTCTCAGTTCCGTTCAGTTCAAACCAAAAAACAACTTAAAACAGTTCCTCTGTCAAACCACCACGCAATAAATACACCGTTTATAACCCTTCTCAAAATGATAAATCCTTTACCTCGGTTAGCACAGGGTTTAAATGGCTACAGCCAGGGGGTCCGCCGCTGGTCCGTCCGGGGTGGTTTTGGCTGTTATGTTTTAACAACCTGCGGGCGTGTGTGTGGAAGAGAAGCATTCATTCAACAACATGGTCGAAGTGACGCGGGGCAGGTCACGTGCGGAGAATGACGCGATGTGATTGGCTGCCAGGATGGGTGAATGGAGTGACATGAATATTCAAGTGGGGGCGGGACCGAGGGGTGTGTTCACTGTGTTGTGAGTGTGTTGTGAGCGTGTGTGTGTGTGCGTGCGTGCGTGCGTGTGTGGCTGCGAGTGCTACTATTTAAATAGTTGAGGGGAAAGATGTGATGTGGCCAACTACTTACAATTTACAATTTAGGCATTTAGCAGACACTCTTAATCCAGAGCGACTTACATTAAGCAAGAACAAAAAGCATGGGAATACATCACATATGTAAAATGCATTTATCGCGAAACATGCGTAAGCTAAGAACGTGACTAGAACATATCTATATAATGACACTATACATATAAACTATAACTAGAACATATCTATATAATGACACTATACATATAAACTATACATATGCTATACTATGAAATGAAATGAAATGAAATGAAATCTATATTTACCCAGGGTATCTGGGCTAAGCTCAAGAACTTGTTTCCAGCCAGGCCCTGCTCATAGAACACATTTCATCGTAGTGGTTGATGCCTTGTTCAAGGGCATTTCAGCGGTGGTAATTTTAACGTGTCGGACGGCTGATTCGAACTGGGAACCTTCCGGTATCTAGACCGCGCCGCTATCCGTTCGGCCACCGCTGCCACGAATGCTGTACATATATACTATGAAGTGCTATGACTACATACAATGCACTTATTGTGCTGTCTACATGACATGCTATAAGTCTGTTTCAAATGCTATATAAGTCTAAGAAGTGCTGTCTAAGGGGGGTAGGGTAAGTGCTATGGGCCATGATGGAGTCTGAAAAGGTGGGTTTTCAGACTACGGCGGAAGAGTGATGCTGCAGTTCTGATTGCAACGGGAAGTGCATTCCACAGTTTTGGGGCCAGAAGGGAGAAGAGTTTGGGACGTGTGGAGCGTTGTCCCGGCGTTTTTAGTGAGGGTACTTCCAGCTTCTCTGCGTTGGCTGGAACAAGTTGAGTGCGCGGGAGGGTTTGTAGGGTTCAATCATGCTGGCAAGATATGGGGGAGCCATACCTTTGGTTGCTTTAAATGCCAACATCAGAGTTTTGTATTCTGTGCGGGCAGCGACCGGGAGCCAGTGCAGGGAGCGGAGCACGGGGGAGACATGTGAGAAGTTTGGCTGGTTGAAGACCAAGCGAGCTGCGGCATTTTGGATCAGTTGGAGAGGCTTCATTGCACATGCCGGTAGGCCAGTAAGGAGAGAGTTACAATAGTCAAGTTTTGACAGGACTGTTGTCTGGATTAGGAGCTGGGATGATTCCTGGGTGAGGAACGGTCTAATTCGTCGTATGTTATAGAGTGTGAACCTACAGGATCGAGTGACAGCTGTGATGTTAGTTTTGAACGAGAGCTGACTGTCCAGGACAACACCAAGGTTCCTGGCTGTTGGGACAGACGTTACCAGGGCGTTGTCTACGGAAATAGTTAGCTCCCGCATAGGGCAGGACATAGGGAAGAAGAGAAGCTCAGTCTTGTCTGGGTTCAGCTTGAGGTGGTTGGAGGACATCCACTGTGAGATGTCAGCCAGGCAAGCAGTGATGCGCTCTTCCACCTGGGTGGCAGAGGGGGGGAAGGATAGAAACAGTTGTGTGTCATCGGCATAACAGTGATAGGATATATTGTGAGCAGAGATGATAGTGCCAAGGGATTTAGTGTACAGTGAGAAAAGGAGGGGACCAAGTACAGATCCCTGTGGGACCCCAGTTTGGAGGGTTCGGGGGGATGATAACAGACCTTTCCAGGAGACCTGGAACATCTTCTTTACAAACATAGCAACAACGCTGGTTAACAATCTGCCCTCCCACTCTGGGCTCTTTGGTGTAGAGCACATTAAAACCTTCTACAGAAACCTAGGTGTTTGTACTTTATAAAGACGATTTTAAACTAGTTATGATAACAACTGATGAGGTACTTAAGAAACTGAGTGCCCTCCAACCCCACAAGGCCACTGGCCATGACAATATTCCCTCCAAATTTCTCAGAGACTCAGCCATCTCTATAGCTCCAATCATCACCCACATAGTAAACCTCTCCATCAAACAGGGACAGGTCCCCCTAGATTTCAAACTGGCCAAAGTAACCCCCGTGCACAAGAAAGGGAGTAAATTAGACCCCGGCAACTACCGCCCTATTTCTATTCTAAGCTCCATCTCGAAAGTGATGGAAAAAATAGTCTATGAACAGGTTGAAAAGTATCTTGCCACTAACAAATTATTGTACGAGTTCCAATCTGGCGTCAGAACATCCCACTCCACTGACACATGCCTTCTCTTTTTGAGCGACCACATCAAACAAGAGGTGGATGCTGGCAAATACTGCGGCATGGTCATGCTGGACCTCCAAAAGGCTTTTGACACCGTGAACCACTCCATACTGGTTAACAAGCTAAAAGCAATTGGTTTCGATAGCACATCAGTGAGCTGGATGCAATCCTACCTGGAGGGGAGAGAACAGATGGTGGAAGTGAACGGAACACTGTCCCCCCCCCTCCCAGTGAGCTGTGGCGTTCCACAAGGAAACATACTAGGGCCTCTACTGTTCCTAATATATGTAAACGACATGACTTCAGCTTGTGACTGCAACTTGTTCCTGTTCGCAGATGACTCGGCACTGCTGGTCTCGGACAGGGACAAACTGCAGGTTGAAAATGCCCTCAGCTCTGAACTCGGTAGAATCTGCACCTGGCTCGCTGATAACAAACTATCTTTACCCCTGGGAAAAACTGAATCCATTCTCTTTGGATCTAATTGTAATCTCAGCAAGGCAAATGGCTTCTTGGTTAGAGTGGGTGACAATGTTATCACACGTAAAGATGAAATTACCTACCTAGGTTCCATCCTGGAGGCTAATCTTTCCGGTGATAAAATGGCCACCAACGTAATCAAAAAAGTCAACCAAAGAACAAGATTCCTTTACAGGATCTCCTCACTGGTCGACAAAAACACCTTGAAGACCTTAACAGTAGCCCTCGTACAAGGCTTCTTTGACTATGCATGCACCTCCTGGTACCACAGCACCTCAAAGGCCCTTAAAACTAGGCTCCAGACTTCCCAAAACAAACTGGTCAGTCTCCTACTTGGCCTCACCCCCCGAACCCACCTCACCCCTGCCCACTTTGACAGACTGGCATGGCTTAGGGTCGGCGACAGAGTACAGCATCTTGCAATGGGTCTGGTCCACAAGATTCGATACTCCACCAAGATACCCATGTACCTGTCTAGATACTTCCTTAATGTTAACGAAGTCCACACCCACAACACCAGAGGGAGTGCAACGAACCATGTACAACCCAGATTCGGCACAAACAAGGGACTAAATTATTTTCGCTCCTATGCCACCAAAATGTGGAACGCCCTACCAACAGTCATTAAGACATGCGAATCCCTTGACTCCTTCAAAACCGCTCTCAAAGGGCACCTACGGATGGCTACAATTCGAAACTGGCCCCCGTAAAATCTGAATCATTGTTATTCTCGGCGCTCACCGCCCACCCCTTTTTTTCCCTCACTGTATATGTTTCTTTTCCCTTTTTACCTCCTTTATGATGAATTCCTGTTCTGTCTATAGAAGTGTCTATTTGTACGTCTCTAAATGTTTTGATGATTTGAACATGGTGGACCCTATTGGAAACAAGTGTAATGCTTAATTGGGTCGTCCACTCACAGTTAACAGCCTTTGTATTGAGTTTGTGCTTGAAATGTACTGTAATTCTGCAAACTGTTAATACATTCTTCAATCAATCAATCAATCAATCATATTCTGCAATTCTCCATTAACACCACAGGATGGCAGCAAAGCCTAGATTTGGCTTACTTTTTTGCAAATGGGTCTTAAAATGAGAGCAAATAATGTAAAATATACCACAGACTATCTGAGCAGTCTTAACACCTATAATAATAATAATAATAATAATAATAATAATAATAATAATAATAATAATAATAATAATAATAATAATAATAATAATAATAATAGTTATTACTATATTATAGAGATCCTTGGTGTGTCAATCTGTCTCAAATTTACAGCAGAAATATGTTCAGGATGATATGGAAATGTTTGACAACAAAACAGCAGTTTCACAGTTATATAAGGTTATAAGGATCCTCACAGCTTCATATAATTATAACCATAGCACTATGTACATTGTATAGGTTTCCTCGCACCGTCCCACGTTGGGAGCTTGTCAAAATCAGGTGGAAATATATCGGTGCGCTCCCGGTGCGCATGTCCGAACTCCGAACGCATCCGATCTCTCTCAACACCCGAGTTCAGCCGAGGTTTCCCGAGTTCAGCCGGACGCCAGCGCTTTTCTTCGGCTATCTTCGTAGAGGCTCGGCTTTTAACGGTCGTGAATCAGTGTTGCCATGTCCGCTTATTACAAGCGACCCCATGGCCTTGTTTTTCTGTAAAGTTGCTTGTAAATTGTATGTAGTTGGGTTACGGGTTGCTGTTTTGGGGGCTTGTTTCTAAACTAAAGTGTAGGCTAGTTGTTTATATGTTCTTGTTTCTTGGTTGTTTATTTGGTCTTGTTTACAATGTGTAGTTTCTGATTTAGGCTTATTTCTAATGTGTAGTTTCCTATTTAGGCTTTTTTCTAATGTGTAGTTACTAGTTTCCTATTTGGGCTTTTTTCTAAATGTGTAGTTACCGGTACTTATTTAGGCTTGTTGTTTAAACCAGTAATTTTCACACATTTCCATGTCAAGGAAGGACCCCCAGATTATTTGTATATTTATATTTGTCCAAGGACCCTCAACCTACAACAACTAAACATATGTTGTGCCCCGCCCCCGGGACCCCAAATATGAATCTTGTTTAAAACATTTCATATTTATTTTATGTCCCTTTTTTCCCTCCGATATTCTGTTTTTAATTTTAATAGCAGATCTACAAGCTCACAACGCGTCGCGATGCGACCCGCTGTGGGCTTGTAGATCTGCTACTTTCAAATCAGTCGCAGTCGCTTCTTTTGAGCTTGTTTTCATAGAACTGGTTGCTTATTTCTCTCTCGGTGTAACGCAACCTGGCAACCCTGGTTCAAACGTTCGGCTCTCAGAGCAGAGCGCAGCTTTGCTAGAGAGGAGAAAACGTTATATATTATATTATAGTATTATATTATATTATAACTGTATGGTTGCATCGGTTTGGTCCAGAGGAGAACATCTAGATTCTATATAAAGTGTTTCATGGTCCAGAGAGGAGAGAAGAACAGAGAAGCGGAATAAAACATTGAATAAGTTCCAGCAACAACAGAGCCGACAGAGGGATGACGGTGCTGCAGGAACCCGTTCAGGTGAGCTCGTTGTGCGGGGAGACTTCTTACTACAGACCGCTGTCTGAGGCTGGAGGCCTGCGGGGATAGGAGGCTCCTAACCCGGCTGTTACTACAGCTACAGACCGCTGTCTGAGGCTGAGGCCTGCGGGGATAGGAGGCTCCTAGCCCGGCTGTTACTACAGCTACAGACCGCTGTCTGAGACTGAGGCCTGCGGGTATAGGAGACTCCTAACCCGGCTGTTACTACAGCTACAGACCGCTGTCTGAGGCTGAGGCCTGCGGGAATAGGAGGCTCCTAGCCCGGCTGGGAGTGTTACTACAGAGCGCTCGCTGTCTGAGGCTGAGGCCTGCGGGGATAGGAGGCTCCTAGCCCGGCTGGGAGTGTTACTACACACCGCTGTCTGAGGCTGAGGCCTGCGGGGATAGGAGGCTCCTAGCCCGGCTGTGACTTGTTACTACAGACCGCTGTCTGAGGCCCGCCGAGGCTTAGCTAACGGGTTAGCATTAGCATCAGCTAGCTGTCTGTGTTGTTTATTTATTGTTGTTTTGTCTCTGGGTTGTGTACGTGAGGTAGTGCACGTTGCTGTCAGTGTGTGTGTGGTCGTGCACGTTGCTGTCTCTGTGTGTGTGTGTGTGTGTGTGTGTGTGTGTGTGCATGTGTGTGTGCGCGCGTTCATTGAACAGTGTAACAACTTCATGTCGAAGCTAGCAGCTAAGCTAACGTCTCCCTGCAAGCCAGTAGAGTAGACTGCAGTACACATAGTATTATTACTGCTGCTATTACTAATTACATACTGTTACTACTACTACTACTACTACTGCTAGCCAGTAGACTGCAGTACACATAGTATTATTACTGCTGCTATTACTAATTACATACTGTTACTACTACTACTACTACTACTGCTAGCCAGTAGACTGCAGTACACATAGTATTAATACTGCTGCTATTACTAATTACATACTGTTACTACTACTACTACTACTACTGCTAGTCAGTAGACTGCAGTACACATAGTATTATTACTGCTGCTATTACTAATTACATACTGTTACTACTACTACTACTACTACTGCTAGCCAGTAGACTGCAGTACACATAGTATTATTACTGCTGCTATTACTAATTACATACTGTTACTACTACTACTACTACTGCTAGCCAGTAGACTGCAGTACACATAGTATTAATACTGCTGCTATTACTAATTACATACTGTTACTACTACTACTACTACTACTGCTAGTCAGTAGACTGCAGTACACATAGTATTATTACTGCTGCTATTACTAATTACATACTGTTACTACTACTACTACTACTGCTAGCCAGTAGACTGCAGTACACATAGTATTATTACTGCTGCTATTACTAATTACATACTGTTACTACTACTACTACTACTGCTAGTCAGTAGACTGCAGTACACATAGTATTATTACTGCTGCTATTACTAATTACATACTGTTACTACTACTACTACTACTACTGCTAGCCAGTAGACTGCAGTACACATAGTATTATTACTGCTGCTATTACTAATTACATACTACTACTACTACTACTACTACTGCTAGTCAGTAGACTGCAGTACACATAGTATTATTACTGCTGCTATTACTAATTAAATACTGTTACTACTACTACTACTACTACTGCTAGTCAGTAGACTGCAGTACTACACATAGTATTATTACTGCTGCTATTACTAATTACATACTGTTACTACTACTACTACTACTGCTACTACTGCTAGCCAGTAGACTGCAGTACTACACATAGTATTATTACTGCTGCTATTACTAATTACATACTGTTACTACTACTACTACTACTACTACTACTACTACTACTAGCCAGTAGACTGCAGTACACATAGTATTATTACTGCTGCTATTACTAATTCAATACTGTTACTACTACTACTACTACTACTTCTAGTCAGTAGACTGCAGTACACATAGTATTATTACTCCTGCTATTACTAATACTAAATACTGCTGCTACTACTACTAATACTACTCCTAGCCAGTAGATTAGACTGCAGTACACATAGTATTATTACTGCTGCTAATACTAATTACATACTGTTGTCTGTTACTACTACTACTACTACTACTACTACTACTACTACTACTACTACTACTACTGCTAGTCAGTAGACTGCAGTACACATATTATTATTAGTTCTGCTATTACTAATTATACTAAATACTGCTACTACTAATAATACTACTGCTAGCCAGTAGACTGTACATCGTCATCTTATAACTAACTGCTAAAACAGTGGTTTTCAAACCTTTTCATGTCCATTTCTTATTTAGCTTTTGAGCCATGGACCACCATTTGATGACATTTAGCCTCTCAGACCCATTTGAGCCACGGACCACCATTTGATGACATTTAGCCTCTCAGACCCATTTGAGCCACGGTCCACCATTTGATGACATTTAGCCTCTCAGACCCAAAACTAAAGAAAATGTTGTTGTCGTTGGATAATATTTTGTCCACATTTCCATGCTGTATTGATGTTGGTACCATTAGGAGAGATAACATGATGTCGGTACCATTAGGAGAGATAACATGATGTTGGTACCATTAGGAGATAACATGATGTTGGTACCATTAGGAGAGATAACATGATGTTGGTAACTTGGTACCATTAGGAGAGATAACATGGTGTTGGTACCATTAGGAGAGATAACATGATGTTGGTACCATTAGGAGAGATAACATGATGTTGGTACCATTAGGAGAGATAACATGATGTTGGTACCATTAGGAGAGATAACATGGTGTTGGTACCATTAGGAGAGATAACATGGTGTTGGTACCATTAGGAGAGATAACATGATGTTGGTACCATTAGGAGAGATATCATGGTGTTGGTACCATTAGGAGAGATACCATGATGTTGGTACCATTAGGAGAGATACCATGATGTTGGTACCATTAGGAGAGATAACATGATGTTGGTACCATTAGGAGAGATAACATGATGTTGGTACCATTAGGAGAGATAACATGATGTTGGTACCATTAGGAGAGATATCATGGTGTTGGTACCATTAGGAGAGATACCATGATGTTGGTACCATTAGGAGAGATAACATGATGTTGGTACCATTAGGAGAGATAACATGATGTTGGTACCATTAGGAGAGATAACATGATGTTGGTACCATTAGGAGAGATAACATGGTGTTGGTACCATTAGGAGAGATAACATGGTGTTGGTAGGAGAGATAACATGATGTTGGTACCATTAGGAGAGATAACATGATGTTGGTACCATTAGGAGAGATAACATGGTGTTGGTACCATTAGGAGAGATAACATGGTGTTGGTACCATTAGGAGAGATAACATGATGTTGGTACCATTAGGAGAGATAACATGATGTTGGTACCATTAGGAGAGATAACATGATGTTGGTACCATTAGGAGAGATAACATGGTGTTGGTACCATTAGGAGAGATAACATGGTGTTGGTAGGAGAGATAACATGATGTTGGTACCATTAGGAGAGATAACATGATGTTGGTACCATTAGGAGAGATAACATGGTGTTGGTACCATTAGGAGAGATAACATGATGTTGGTACCATTAGGAGAGATAACATGGTGTTGGTACCATTAGGAGAGATAACATGATGTTGGTACCATTAGGAGAGATAACATGATGTTGGTACCATTAGGAGAGATAACATGATGTTGGTACCATTAGGAGAGATGACATGATGTTGGTACCATTAGGAGAGATAACATGATGTTGGTACCATTAGGAGAGATAACATGATGTTGGTACCATTAGGAGAGATAACATGGTGTTGGTACCATTAGGAGAGATAACATGATGTTGGTACCATTAGGAGAGATAACATGATGTTGGTACCATTAGGAGAGATAACATGATGTTGGTACCATTAGGAGAGATAACATGATGTTGGTACCATTAGGAGAGATAACATGTCATGATGTTGGTACCATTAGGGGAGATAACATGATGTTGGTACCATTAGGAGAGATAACATGATGTTGGTACCATTAGGAGAGATAACATGGTGTTGGTACCATTAGGAGAGATAACATGGTGTTGGTAGGAGAGATAACATGATGTTGGTACCATTAGGAGAGATAACATGATGTTGGTACCATTAGGAGAGATAACATGGTGTTGGTACCATTAGGAGAGATAACATGATGTTGGTAGGAGAGATAACATGATGTTGGTACCATTAGGAGAGATAACATGGTGTTGGTACCATTAGGAGAGATAACATGGTGTTGGTAGGAGAGATAACATGATGTTGGTACCATTAGGAGAGATAACATGATGTTGGTACCATTAGGAGAGATAACATGGTGTTGGTACCATTAGGAGAGATAACATGGTGTTGGTACCATTAGGAGAGATAACATGGTGTTGGTACCATTAGGAGAGCAGTGATGTAAATAGGTTTTCAATGTAATGGGTCCCGGGATGCACAGGTGGTCATTCAAATGAGTCCCAAAAAATTCTTATGAGTCCCAAAAAAAATCACACCTGTGTGAAGTGAGTGGTGCAACTCCGTGAGGGGGTTCGCGGGGGGGGGGGGGGGGGGGGGGAATGCGCCCAGGGGGCCGGGCCGGTTCCGGCGTGCCGTGCCGTGTCCGAAACGGTTGAGAAATGACAGTTACCGTGTGGCGGTCCCTCTACTGTACCCTGTACTGTACTGTACTGTCACTGTAATGTATTGGCACCCCCCGAAAGCATCATACAGTTAATATACAGTTAATACGTTAGGTTGCGCACAGATGGAGAAAAACAACCATGCTATTTTTGTGCTCATACCCAGACACACACATAGCTCCGTAAGGGAGTGGTTGCACCACTAATAATAATAAAACATTTTTTATAAAAAAATATATATATAAAAATATCAAATAGGCCTATACAGTATATCTTTTTATGTAGGCTAGTAGTATTAGCAAGCACAACTCAGTAAGAAATACTAATAGTGGGCAACAGTGGATTTAACATAGCTTAATATACCAACCAAAAGTTGCAGTTGCAATTATTGTACTTAGCCAAAATGCAAATAGGTTTGCCATTGTGGATGTAAAATAATTTATTTGGAAAAGTGGAACTTAGAAGTCACTTGAGTCCCTGTCTACAGGGAAGAATGGCAGCTGCAAAAAAGACAGATTCACAAGCTCTCAACGCATCGCGTGCGCCTGTCTCTGCAGCGCCGTTTACAACGTGTTGAGAGCTTGTAGATCAACGTGAACGAACCCTGACACCAGCGCTGCAAAAACAAACGCGTTGAGAACCCGCAGATGCGCCCATCTCTGCAGCGCGTTGAGAGCTTGTAGATCTGTCTGTTTTTGCAGCGCTGGTGTCAGGATTCGTTCACGTTACAGGCGGACATGAAGTGAAGTTCAATCAGTGCGTTGAATCAGCAGCAGGCAGCAGCAACAAGCTAATAGCCAACACCACCACCAGTCTGTTAGCATAGCTTGTTGCTAACGATTTGTCACTCCGTCTTTTTCTTTTCTCTCTTTTATTATTTCCGCCCGACTTCACGGGTCGCGCATTGGGTTGTGATGAGACCCGATGTTGCAGCCTGTGTGTGACCGAAAGAGTGCTAGACTTCCACGTAGAACAGTGTGTGACCGAGAGAGTGCCATAGTCTTCAGTGCAGCCAGGATAAAGTTGCGTCCACAGGATGCAGAGGCTGGTGGTTTATTGCGTCCCATAACTATAAAGTGCGTTTTGGGACGCAAAACGCACCCTATTTACATCACTGGGAGAGATACCATGATGTTGGTACCATTAGGAGAGATAACAGGCAAACGATGATCAAAATAACAATTCTATAATTGTGCTTCTTGTAAATTAACTGATGCGGATGTTTAACAATAATTGAACTCTTGAGAGAGTAAAATGAAACACCACCTCTCCATCATTTAGCTGGGGACCACCTGGGCTGGAACCCACCCAAGGACCACTGGTGGTCCCTGGACCACTGGTTGAAAACCACTGTACTAAATTGTTGTAATCTCATGAACCAACATTTAATACTTTGATTTTTAATAACACATTTATGATGTGTGGTGAACTCGACGTGACTGGTGTGTGTGTGTGTGTGTGTGTGTGTGTGTGTGTGTGTGTGTGTGTGTGTGTGTGTGTGTGTGTGTGTGTGTGTGTGTGTGTGTGTGTGTGTGTGTGTGTGTGTGTGTGTGTGTGTGTGTGTGTGTGTGTGTGTGTGTGTGTGCGTGTGCGTGTGCGCGTGCGTGCGTTATTTAGCTGCCAGGGGCAGGTGGGCGACTCTTAGTGTTTTATTTAGCTGCCAGGGGCAGGTGGGCGACTCTTAGTGTTTTATTTAGCTGCCAGGGGCAGGTGGGCGACTCTTAGTGTTTTATTTAGCTGCCAGGGGCAGGTGGGCAACCCTCAGTGTTTTATTTAGCTGCCAGGGGCAGGTGGGCAACCCTTATTGTTTTATTGTCCTCACTAGTATAGTAATGTGTGTGTGTGTGTGTGTGTGTGTGTTACATACAGGCTGCGGTGTGGCAGGCTCTGAACCACTATGCCTACCTGGATGCTGTGTTCCTGGCCGAGAGACTATACGCAGAAGGTGAGAGAGAAAGAGAGAGACACACACACACACACACACACACACACACACACACACACACACACACACACACACACACACAGTGTTCCTGGTCGAGAGACTACACAGAAGGTTAGAGAGGCACGCACGCAGACAGACAGACAGACAGACAGACAGACAGACAGCACTTCGGCTGTCCTGATTGGTCCAGTGGAAAATAAACTGTAAATGTGTCTGTATTCATTGCGTATATATAGGAACACAGGGACTACTAAATGTCACGCCCCTAAATGAGACAACGCCCCCTTCTGGTTCGTTTCAACGGTGTACTGCAGCGCCCCCTTCTGGTCCGTTTCAACGGTGTACTGCAGCGCCCCCTTCTGGTCCGTTTCGACGCTGTACTGCAGCTTATAACTCAGACTTATTATTTCAATAGTCCTGATTGTTATAACAACAGTCTCTCTTGTCAAAACTCGACTATTGTAACGCCCTCCTTACTGGCCTACCGGCATGTGCACTTAAGCCTCTCCAACTGATCCAAAATGCCGCAGCTCGCTTGGTCTTCAACCAGCCAAAATTCTCACATGTCTCCCCCCTGCTCCGCTCCCTCCACTGGCTCCCGGGCGCTGCCCGCACAGAATACAAAACCCTGATGCTGGCATTCAAAGCAACCAGAGGTATGGCTCCCCCATATCTTGCAAGTATGATTGAACCCTACAAACCCTCCCGCGCACTCAGATCAGCCAATGCAGGGAAGCTGGAAGTGCCCTCACTAAAAACGCCGGGACAACGCTCCAACCGTCCCAAACTCTTCTCCCTTCTGGCTCCAAAACTGTGGAATGCACTCCCCGTTGCAGTCAGAACTGCAGCATCACTCCCAATCTTCCGCCGTAGTCTGAAAACCCACCTTTTCAGACTCCACCATGGCCCATAGCACTTACCCTACCCCCTTAGACAGCACTTTTTAGACTTAGATAGCATTTGATACAGACTTATAGCATGTCATGTAGACAGCACAATAATTGCATTGTATGTAGTCATAGCACTTCATAGTATATATGTACAGCATAGTATAGTATATATGTATAGTTTATAAGCAACCAAAGGCATGGCCCCCCCATATCTCACAAGTATGATCGTACCCTACAAACCCTCCCGCTCACTCAGATCAGCCAACGCAGGGAAGCTGGAGGTACCTTCACTAGAAACGCCGGGACAACGCTCCACACGTCCCAAACTCTTCTCCCTTCTGGCTCCAAAACTATGGAATGCACTTCCCATTGCAGTCAGAACTGCAGCCTCACTCCCAATCTTCCGCCGTAGTCTGAAAACCCACCTCTTCAGACTCCACCATGGCCCGTAGTAGGGCTGGGTGCAATAACCGCAATATCGCCATACCGCCGGTATACATTTTTTTTTTTTTTTTTTTTTTTTTTTAAAGTTTTTTTTGTCCGTGCTGTTCTGGCGCCCTAGGTTCTAACCCTAACCCTAACCCTAGTTCTAACCCTAACCCTGGGTTCTAGGCCTAAGTGCATATGGTTGATATGAAATAAAGTGTATCATAATAAACAGTGAGGCTCAGTCAGTCTAATCATATGCCAGCAACACCAGAGGGAGTTCAACAAACCATGTGCAACCCAGATTCGGCACAAACAAGTATTGATTGATTGATTGATTGAACTATTTATTAACAGTTTGCAGAATTACAGTAGCCTACATTTCAAGCACAACTCAATACAAAGACTGTTAACTGCGAGTGGACAACCCAATAAAGCATTACACTTGTTTACAAGAGGGTCCACCTAAATTAATTTCACTCCTATGCCACAAAAATGTGGAACGCCCTACCAACTGTCATTAAGACATGTAAATCCCTTGACTCCACCCACCCCTTTTCCCCCTCACTGTATATGTTTTTCCCCCTTTTTACCTCCTTTATGATGATTTCCTGTTTTTGGCTTTATAGAAGTGTATAGTGTACAAAATGTTATGATGAATTGAACAAGGTGGACCCTCTTGTAAACAAGTGTAATGCTTTATGGTGTCGTCCACTCACAGAGTAACAGTTAACAGTTTTTGTATTGAGTTGTGCAAATGTACTGTAAACTGTTAATACAAACTTAAATCAATCAATCAAGCAATAATGTTAACTCATGGCTTGGGGACTGGGGAGGCGCGCAGTTGCTGCGTGGTGTGGAGCGGCTGGAAGTTGAACCTTTCAATTCATCATATATTAAATCTATCAGTTAACTTGGAATTTGTTTAATATGTTTAAGATTTTAGGTTCCATGATGAGGGGACGTTTTTGAATGGTGGTGTTTGTTTCATGCGATGCGCTGCTGAGCGGGCATTTCATTGGAGTGAGAATGGTTGCCATTGCGATTCCAAGTGAGACAGTGTGCGGGATTCTTTTTTTCTCTACTTCTCAGTTCCAGTTATCCGACGCACCTGTCCATTGTAGGTGTGCAGAAGGACTTTTTCTTATAGTCAGTCAAAAGATAAAAACAGTTCTGTCCGTCCTGTCTGTACAGCTCTCTCTCTCTCTCTCTCTCTCTCCCTCCCTCTCCCCCTTTCTCTTCTCTCGCTGACAGACATCAATACAAAGTTGAAACCGTTACGATGCGCCATTATCCATAGGCTACAGCCTAATGTCTCTCTCTCTCTCTCCCTTTCTCTTCTCGTCTCTCGCTGACAGACATCAATACAAAGTTGAAACCTGTTACCTACGATGCGCCCTTATCCATAGGCTACACGTTTAGCCTAATCTTTCTCTCTCTCTCTCTGACGGTCTGAGCAATGCACGATGCACCTGGCTGTTACAATAGCGCGAGGTATTAATATTCTCTCAAAACAAAGTCGGACAATGTTTTAAATTAGGCTACTCCAAACCAGACCCACCTATAAATGTTGTATGTTGTGACATCAATGGGATCGCAGGAAAAAGACGCTCAACACAACTTGTCTTGATCTGAAATGATGTTAAATCCGTTCGCTTTTTTATTTCTTTTTTTAACAGCGGGCTGCGGGAGATGTCTGACGCAGTTGATTTGATTGACACCCGAACACGTGTTGCGGCATTGACATGCCAATCTTTCCTTAATAAAACTGTAGTCCATAATATCCGTTCCAAAACTCTGTTTGCCTGCACCTCCTGATAGCTAACGCCCCCCCAACGCCCAGAATGGTTTATTTGGCCCAAAAGGATTTATATATATTATAATCACACAATCAAAGTCCGGATCGTTTGCAGCTGGGGTTAAAATTGCCTCGCGCTGCGCAAGCGTCTTCACAATAGCGCTGTTGTGGATTTAATTTTGGTAAACTGGATAACAACAGAAACACGTGGAAAAGCTATATGAGTCGTCTTGTCTGTTGTCTCTGTAACGGTGCCACTGTGTGTGTGTGTGTGTGTGTGTGTGTGTGAGCGAGCTGTGAGGGGAGGCCGCCGCGGCCGCGCATGAGGAGGAATGACACTGGAACTGCACTAAAGACACACAGCTGCTCTATACATCTCCGTATACGGTGTTTTACCGGATTTTGCAGACCTGCTCTAACATCTCCATACACGGTGTTCCACCGGACTAAATAACACTATAAAACCGGAGGATTTTTTTTTCGCGCGCGGGGGGGGGGGGGGGGGGGGGGGGGGGGGCGGTAATTATCGCCATACCGGCGGTATGGGGGCCGACAATAACCGCGGTAATAAAAATCCCATACCGCCCCAGCCCTAGCCCGTAGCACTTGCCCTAGCCTAGCCCCTTAGATAGCACATTATGTAGACTTAGATAGTATTTTAAACAGACTTATAGCTTGTTATGTAGACAGCTCTAGAATTGCACTTCATGTAGTCATAGCACTTTATAGTACACATGTATAATATATTATATAGTATAGTATGTATAGTTTACATAGATACTCCACTGTTACGTTCTTAGTTTACGCATGATTCATGATAACTACTTTTTATACATGTGATGTACGCCATGCTTTTTGTTATTGCTTAATGTAAGTCGCTCTGGATTAAGAGCGTCTGCTAAATGCCTAAATTGTAAATTGTAATATGTACAGTGTCATTATATAGATATGTTCTAGCTACGTTCTTAGCTTACGCATGTTTCTTGATAAATGCTTTTTATATATGTGATGTATTCCCATGCTTTTGTTCTTGCTAAATGTAAATCGCTCTGGATTAAGAGCGTCTGCTAAATGCCTAAATTGTAAATTGTAACAATCAGGACTTGAAGTAATAAGTCTGAGTTATAAGCTGTCAATGCAATCTCTAAGAGAGGCATCATAAAATACCCTGATTTCACTGGTTCATTACTGAGGCTGTAGCGATTTTGTCTTTGTGCTCCAATGAAGTGTCTCATAGTAATAGACTATGTGACAATCAGGTATAGTCTGGTGACCACCGGAGAGACGGGTGACAGCCGGAATGTAGACGGCACCCCGGGAGCAGTATGGGTTAGCGCCCCAGCCTGCATCCTCCGTGAGGAGGAAGCCCAAAAACCTTCGATGAGGCCTTTAGGAGGGCCATTCGAGCCGCAAGTGGAGCCTGCAGTGCTACCGTTGCCCAGCGGTGGAGTCTGCAGAACCATTGCGGCTCAAGAATCCACCACTCCTGAATGAAGTGTCTGGTACTGGGAGTCTGGTGCAACGCACAGGTCCTCGCTGTACTCCTGATGAGAGCAGGAGTGGACCTGGTGAGACGTAGGAGGGGCCCGGACAGGTGGCAACCCACAGAGCCTAGTCCCTCCTCATGCCAGAATTGTACCTCTCAGTCCCGGCAGAGTAGTTCTGGAGTAGTTCCAACGGATTGTGTGGCTCTGGTCTTTCCCTAGTGGGTCTGATCGAGGGTAGCTACTGGGACGTAAGTCGGGACTTGATCACCCCGGCTAGGTCACCCGAGTGAGGGGTATGATGTTTGCGAGACCCGAAACCCTGATGACCTTGGGATACATCACTGAGGAGACGTCCCAGTTGCATCCATGCGATGTATTTTCGTTCTCCCATATGTTTGATTTGGCCTATTCATTGTCACATACCTGTCATCTCAATATACAACCTGAACCCACAATGTGCTATAATATACTGTATCAGTGTGTTTTAATGTCACATACCTGCCATCTCTATACAACCTGAACCCACAATGTACTATAATATACTCCATCAGTTTGTAAATCTCAAGTCAAAGTGGTCGCACGGTATATACATCACGGTTGTTTTATATGCTATGTAATTGTTGAAAATGATCCAAACAGCATCTTGCAAGACTAATTATTAATACTCATCTGGGAGCGGCACTAGGTCAGGGATGTGGAACTCACTTTGGGGTGGGGTGGACCACCACCGGTGGACCACCAGTGGACCACCAGTGGACCACCGGTGGACCACCAGTGGACCACCAGTGGGGGCCGCATTGGACGAAATGTGACTTCATGAGGGCCGGAGCAGTCACGGACTGCAAGCATGCTCACGCATGTTTATGTACACAGCTGTCACTTGGCTTTGTTTTTCTTCCTGTTGTCCCAGTCACTGCTATAGCTACACTACATCACACTCATAAGAATAGCTACTTACAGTATTGACTTTCATTATTGGTATTATGCCTGTAGCCTAGAAGACGTTTGCTATGAGAGATGCTGTTTTTATTTTGGAGCGCCAATAAACCATTTGAAAATAGAATATTTAAATTTCAAATACTGTCTCCGCTGAAATTTGTAAATGGCTACACAACCCTTGGTTTTATGCAGGCCTGCAATAACTATATTTATTTTAAAAATCCTAATTGTTATTTTTCAAAAATAGCCAAAAGGAGAAAACAAATGAAAACCATGACATTTTATCTCTGTCTTGCGGGGAGCTCAGAACTGGGATTGAGCATTTTGGTTTATATTTCTTTAAAAAAATCATAACTTTTGACAGGAATGTGCTAGAGACTTAGTTTTTTTTGACAGACTCAGACATTTATGCTCTACAAGCCTAAATCATCTCGCGGGCCGGTTCCGGCCCGCAGCCCGTATGTTTGACATGGCTGCACTAGGTAGTTGAAAATGTCAGGATATGCCACTCTTATTTCCGCCATTATTCAGCCAGGTTAAGTATACACGTTGACAACGGTAAAACACACCACCAGAGCTCCGTGGTAGGTAGAGCATATACAGCTCCATCTCACTGAATTAGAATATTTTGTAAAAGTTAATTTTCTTCTGTAATATTGATGATTATGGCATACAGCTCATGAAAATCAAAAAATCCTATCCTATCTTTTACGAGACCACAACGTTTTTTTTTAAACAAGAAATGTCGACCATCTGAAAAGTATATTGTATGCGGTTAATACTTGGTCTGGGCTACTTTTGAACAAATTATTTCATCAGTGGGGCGTGGCATGGAGGTGATCAGCCAATGGGGCGTGGCATGGAGGTGATCAGCCTGTGGCACTGTTGAGGTGTTATGGAAGCCCAGGTTTGCTTTGATAACAGCCGTAAATTAATTTATATTGTTCAGTCTCATGTCTCACACCTTCCCCTTGACAATACAACCTAGATTCTCTGTGGGGTTCAGGTCAGGCCAGTTGGCTGGTCAGTTAAGCACAGTAATACCATGGTCAGTACACCAGTTACTAGTAGTTTTGGCTCTGTGGGCAGGTGCCAAGTCGAGCTGGAAAGGAAAATTAGCATCAACATAAAGCTTGTCAATGTATGGAGGCACACAGTGCTGTAAAACATCATAATAGATGTTTGTTGGGACATGACAAAACACAGTGCTGATTTAGGCCGTGTTATCTGCTGGTGTTGGTCCACTGACAGTGAAAACTTAATAATGGTTTCAACACAGCCATCTTTTTAGAGTACATTGTGCTTCAGTACGTTGACAAGCTTCATGAAGATGCTAATTTTCCTTTCCAGCTAGATTTTGCATCTGCCCACAGAGCCAAAACTACTAGTAACTGGTGTACTGACCATGGTATTACTGTGCTTAACTGACCAGCCAACTTTATCACTTGTCACTTTATGCACAATGAATGGAGAATATATTCAAGTTTAACTTTTTGAATTATATTACAATTATATTACAACTTTTTCAAAATATTCTAATTCAGTGAGATGGAGCTGTATATAAGCCCATGACATGTAACTCATTCTGTCGTCTACCTTTATTCTGTCTCCTCTGCTCCGTTAACATTATGGGTAACTCATTCTGTCTGTCGTCTCCTCTCTGCTCCGTTAACATTATGGGTAACTCATTCTGTCTGTCGTCTCCTCTCTGCTCTGTTAACATTATGGGTAACTCATTCTGTCTGTCGTCTCCTCTCTGCTCCGTTAACATTATGGGTAACTCATTCTGTCTGTCGTCTCCTCTCTGCTCCGTTAACATTATGGGTAACTCATTCTGTCTGTCGTCTCCTCTCTGCTCCGTTAACATTATGGGTAACTCATTCTGTCTGTCGTCTCCTCTCTGCTCCGTTAACATTATGGGTAACTCATTCTGTCTGTCGTCTCCTCTCTGCTCTGTTAACATTATGGGTAACTCATTCTGTCTGTCGTCTCCTCTCTGCTCCGTTAACATTATGGGTAACTCATTCTGTCGTCTCCTCTCTGCTCTGTTAACACTTTGATTGCTACAAGATCTCGACAGGCCTATTTGGATGTTGCTACCGTTTAACATTGCACAAAGGCCTTGTTCGGGGGCCCACAGCAAAATTTTCTCTTATAGCGAGAATCACACGCATACATCAAAAGAAAGCTGAACTTGTCCACTTCAATTTAAAAAATACATTTTGATTTTACCATGTTCCATTCTGGAGATATTGACCTTTTTGCAACACCTGCATTTGCCTGGAAGTGGTTATCTTGAACAGCGAGCAGAGTTATGGATGGTTTAAAGTCAGAGACATTGACAGGCAGATATAAAATTGAACCCAATAAATATCCTATACATCCTATACACCGAATGAAAGCCCTGAATGTGTACTTTTACGAGGAAAAGAGTAAACATTGATCCCATGTACAGTTAGACAGTAATTGGTTATTGAATGCAGCTTGTGCCCACCAGATAACTTCAGAGAAGACATGGACGTGAACTCCTCAATATTCACAAAATAAGGCCTATAGCGACATATAAATACTATATACCGTATGAAACAGAAGACTCTCTGCTTTCATAAGAAAAAAACTTCTACTGTAGTAATAATACAAATCACACCCATGTGAAGTGAGTGGTGCAACTCTGTCCCATATTCTGTTCTCTGCTTATTCAATACAGCTCGCTATATACGGACTGAGGCAGAAAGTCATGTAAACCTTTTATTTACAGTTTGGTCTGTAAACTTCTACTGTAATAATAAAAATCACACCCCTGTGAAGTGAGCGTTGCAACTGTTCTGTACTTATTCACTACAGCTCGCTATATACGGACTGAGACAGAAAGTCATGTAAACCTTTTATTTACAGTTTGGTCTGTAAACTCTACAGTTGCGCGCAACTGTAGAGAACAGTTGCACCGCTCACTTCACAGGGGTGTGATTTTTATTATTACAGTAGAAGTTTACAGACCAAACTGTAAATAAAAGGTTTACATGACTTTCTGCCTCAGTCCGTATATAGCGAGCTGTAGTGAATAAGTACAGAACAGTTGCAACGCTCACTTCACAGGGGTGTGATTTTTATTATTACAGTAGAAGTTTACAGACCAAACTGTAAATAAAAGGTTTACATGACTTTCTGCCTCAGTCCGTATATAGCGAGCTGTATTGAATAAGCAGAGAACAGAATATGGGACAGAGTTGCACCACTCACTTCACATGGGTGTGATTTTTATTATTACTACAGTAGAAGTTTTTTTCTTATGAAAGCAGAGAGTCTTCTGTTGCATACGGTATATAGTATTTATATGTCGCTATAGGCCTTATTTTGTGAATATTGAGTACGGGTCCATGTCTTCTCTGCAGTTATATCTGGTGGGCGCAATGTGCATCCACCCAGTAACCAATTTATGACAGACTGTACATGGGATCAATGTTTACTCTTTTCCTCGTAAAAGTACACATTCAGGGCTTTCATTCGGTGTATAGGATGTATAGCATATTTATTGTGTGTGTTGTTATATCTGCCTGTCAATGTCTGACTATAAACCTTCATAACTCTGCATCCTTTAGATGATGATGATGATTCACTGCTTTCATTGTTTTGATCGCAGTAACATTGGGGGGGGGGGGTCATGGGCACATTGGGCAGCAAAAGTCTTGATCGTACGGCTATAAAAAGTCCCATTCCACCGTTCGGTTCAGAACTATAGTATAACGGTGAGACGCGTTGTCATCATGAGCTGATTTTGTTTTTCAAGCTAGTATAGGGAACATGCCTGGGCATGCACGGTTTAGGACGCGGAAAAGTTCGTTATACATTACACCCGGGTCGATTACGTCCCCGACGCGTTCATTGCGGTCTTATCACTACAATTATAATGAATAAAAAAGCGTTACAATCACACGTCTGAGCGATCTCCGATTATGACGGCTCTGCATGGCGATACGTGATCCACCAACGGTAGACTGTCTGTTGTCATGGCGGCCCCTCTCGATACTGTAGTTCGTTTGTTAGTTCGTAGTATTGTAGGCTCGGGGATCGTTTGGTCGCTACAGTATGAAGAAGTAAACATGCATCTGTCCATGTGTGTTGCCGATCTGGTGCAGAATCTGCAGATCATGTGTTAGGCAGCGTAACAGCGTTCCGTATGTTTTTTTCCGAGACATGAGCCCCCATCTCGCAAGGCCCTCCTCCTGCAGGAGAAACAGGAGGGGAGGGGGGAATCGAGTATAAAAGCCAATAGGTGGAGGAAAGCCTGGTGAGGCGAGGTTAGGTGAAATTTGATTCTTTTCACACACGGGCTACATCGGCATGGGCGCATCCATTCTACACTGGTTTATACACGTAAAGCGGCCCGCCCTCCTGTTTTCAGGAGGGGAGGGTTTTTTTTTTTTTTTTTTTTTGATCACGTGAGCGGGACTAAGCAGCAATGATAGGGCGATGGTTCTTCATTGTCCGGGTGGGTAAAAAGATGAATGAAAGTATGCTATAAAAAAGTGATTGAAACGTATTGATACGTGATCCGCACCCGACGTTTGATTAATTGATAACGTATTGATACGCGATTCGCGTCGGCTGTGTTAACATTATGGGTAACTCATTCTGTCTGTCGTCTCCTCTCTGCTCTGTTAACATTATGGGTAACTCATTCTGTCTGTCGTCTCCTCTCTGCTCTGTTAACATTATGGGTAACTCATTCTGTCTGTCGTCTCTTCTCTGCTCCGTTAACATTATGGGTAACTCATTCTGTCTGTCGTCTCCTCTCTGCTCCGTTAACATTATGGGTAACTCATTCTGTCTGTCGTCTCCTCTCTGCTCCGTTAACATTATGGGTAACTCATTCTGTCTGTCGTCTCCTCTCTGCTCCGTTAACATTATGGGTAACTCATTCTGTCTGTCGTCTCCTCTCTGCTCTGTTAACATTATGGGTAACTCATTCTGTCTGTCGTCTCCTCTCTGCTCTGTTAACATTATGGGTAACTCATTATGTCTGTCGTCTCCTCTCTGCTCTGTTAACATTATGAGTAACTCATTCTGTCTGTCGTCTCCTCTCTGCTCTGTTAACATTATGGGTAACTCATTCTGTCTGTCGTCTCCTCTCTGCTCCGTTAACATTATGGGTAACTCATTCTGTCTGTCGTCTCCTCTCTGCTCCGTTAACATTATGGGTAACTCATTCTGTCTGTCGTCTCCTCTCTGCTCTGTTAACATTATGGGTAACTCATTCTGTCTGTCGTCTCCTCTCTGCTCTGTTAACATTATGGGTAACTCATTCTGTCTGTCGTCTCCTCTCTGCTCCGTTAACATTATGGTTAACTCATTCAAGTGGTAAATTAAATATGAAATACATTCTCTATTGAGAAAACAACAATATATGTTGACAAAGACACTTCATAGTACATTTGGAAACATATTTTTATTCAAATCAATATAGTCTTCAGTTCATTTCGTATTATTTAAAAAATAGGCTAACTACAGTTGAATTTCAATGGACTTCTATGGGCTGGCCTGCAGTACACCGTTCTAACGGACCAGAAGTGAGGATGCTGTCTCATTTGGGTGGCGTGGAATTTGTAGTCCCTGTGTGTCTCTATCTAGTGTGCGTCTGAGCATAGACATGGTAACGCCCCGCCTGCCTCTGATTGGCCTACCGACACTGAGCATAGACATGGTAACACCCTGCCTGCCTCTGATTGGCCTACCGACACTGAGCATAGACATGGTAACACCCTGCCTGCCTCTGATTGGCCTACCGACACTGAGCATAGACATGGTAACGCCCCGCCTGCCTCTGATTGGCCTACCGACACTGAGCATAGACATGGTAACGCCCCGCCTGCCTCTGATTGGCCTACCGACACTGAGCATAGACATGGTAACACCCTGCCTGCCTCTGATTGGCCTACCGACACTGAGCATAGACATGGTAACGCCCTGCCTGCCTCTGATTGGCCTACCGACACTGAGCATAGACATGGTAACGCCCTGCCTGCCTCTGATTGGCCTACCGACACTGAGCATAGACATGGTAACGCCCTGCCTGCCTCTGATTGGCCTACCGACACTGAGCATAGACATGGTAACGCCCCCCCTGCCTCTGATTGGCCTACCGACACTGAGCATAGACATGGTAACGCCCCGCCTGCCTCTGATTGGCCTACCGACACTGAGCATAGACATGGTAACGCCCCCCCCTGCCTCTGATTGGCCTACCGACACTGAGCATAGACATGGTAACGCCCCGCCTGCCTCTGATTGGCCTACCGACACTGAGCATAGACATGGTAAGGCCCCGCCTGCCTCTGATTGGCCTACCGACACTGAGCATAGACATGGTAACGCCCCCCCTGCCTCTGATTGGCCTACCGACACTGAGCATAGACATGGTAACGCCCCCCCCTGCCTCTGATTGGCCTACCGACACTGAGCATAGACATGGTAACGCCCCGCCTGCCTCTGATTGGCCTACCGACACTGAGCATAGACATGGTAAGGCCCCGCCTGCCTCTGATTGGCCTACCGACACTGAGCATAGACATGGTAACGCCCCGCCTGCCTCTGATTGGCCTACCGACACTGAGCATAGACATGGTAAGGCCAGGCAAAATAAATTGTTTGTCTCCGATTGGCTGTCATTTTTGGGCTGAGTCGGTAGGGAATTTATTTTATTATATTTTTTTATTTTATTTTTACGCGGAAGAATGGGTCCCTACGGCAATGATGGATAGGCTTCTTTTTTAATAACTTCAATATTTGCCCGAGTATAGCTAGCTAGTGCTACAGGTTAAAAGACAAAAAACATAGCTTAGCAGCCCTGGTCCAGTGCTTACAGCGAGTAGAGAGAGACTCGCTGTAAGCACTGGACCAGGGCTATCCAAACAGTAGCCCTGGTCCAGTGCTTACAGCGAGTAGAGAGAGACTCGCTGTAAGCACTGGACCAGGGCTATCCAAACAGTAGCCCTGGTCCAGTGCTTACAGCGAGTAGAGAGAGACTCGCTGTAAGCACTGGACCAGGGCTATCCAAACAGTAGCCCTGGTCCAGTGCTTACAGCGAGTAGAGAGAGACTCGCTGTAAGCACTGGACCAGGGCTATCCAAACAGTAGCCCTGGTCCAGTGCTTACAGCGAGTAGAGAGAGACTCGCTGTAAGCACTGGACCAGGGCTATCCAAACAGTAGCCCTGGTCCAGTGCTTACAGCGAGTAGAGAGAGACTCGCTGTAAGCACTGGACCAGGGCTACAAGCTCACAACGCGTCGCAGCGCTCTGTTAGCTAGCTAGCTCACACACACTACACAGTAGAGCTCTTCATGGGTCAAAAAAAATGGTTCCGAAATCCAAAATAAATCTGTGACATTCCGAATTTCCGAGAGACCCGACCCAGCCAGGCAGACATACATGTGGACAGACAGAGAGAGAGAGAGAGGTTCCCTACAGACATACATGTGGACAGACAGACAGAGAGAGAGAGAGAGAGAGAGAGAGAGAGAGGAGGTTCCCTACAGACATACATGTGGACAGACAGACAGAGAGAGAGAGAGAGAGAGAGAGAGAGAGAGAGAGAGAGAGAGAGAGAGAGAGAGAGAGAGAGAGAGAGGGTTCCCTACAGACTGCGTGCTGCAGTAGAGGGTGAGAGAGAGAGAGAGAGGGGTTCCCTACAGACAGAGAGAGAGAGGTTCCCTACAGACAGAGAGAGAGAGAGGGGTTCCCTACAGACAGAGAGAGAGGGGTTCCCTACAGACAGAGAGAGAGAGGGGTTCCCTACAGACAGAGAGAGAGAGAGAGAGGGGTTCCCTACAGACAGAGAGAGAGAGAGAGAGGGGTTCCCTACAGACAGAGAGAGAGGGGTTCCCTACAGACAGAGAGAGAGAGAGGTTCCCTACAGACAGAGAGAGAGAGGTTCCCTACAGACAGAGAGAGAGAGAGAGAGAGAGGGGTTCCCTACAGACAGAGAGAGAGAGAGAGAGAGAGGGGTTCCCTACAGACAGAGAGAGAGAAAGGTTCCCTACAGACAGAGAGAGAGGGGTTCCCTACAGACAGAGAGAGAGGGGTTCCCTACAGACAGAGAGAGAGAGGGGTTCCCTACAGACAGAGAGAGAGGGGTTCCCTACAGACACAGAGAGAGAGGTGTTCCCTACAGACAGAGAGAGAGGGGTTCCCTACAGACAGAGAGAGAGGGGTTCCCTACAGACAGAGAGAGAGGGGTTCCCTACAGACAGAGAGAGAGGGGTTCCCTACAGACAGAGAGAGAGGGGTTCCCTACAGACAGAGAGAGAGGGGTTCCCTACAGACAGAGAGAGAGGGGTTCCCTACAGACAGAGAGAGAGGGGTTCCCTACAGACAGAGAGAGAGGGGTTCCCTACAGACAGAGAGAGAGAGGGGTTCCCTACAGACAGAGAGAGAGAGAGAGAGGGGTTCCCTACAGACAGAGAGAGAGAGGGGTTCCCTACAGACAGAGAGAGAGGGGTTCCCTACAGACAGAGAGAGAGAGGGGTTCCCTACAGACAGAGAGAGAGGGGTTCCCTACAGACAGAGAGAGAGAGAGGGGTTCCCTACAGACAGAGAGAGAGAGGGGTTCCCTACAGACAGAGAGAGAGGGGTTCCCTACAGACAGAGAGAGAGGGGTTCCCTACAGACAGAGAGAGAGGGGTTCCCTACAGACAGAGAGAGAGGGGTTCCCTACAGACAGAGAGAGAGGGGTTCCCTACAGACAGAGAGAGAGAGAGAGAGGGGTTCCCTACAGACAGAGAGAGAGGGGGGTTCCCTACAGACAGAGAGAGAGAGAGAGAGGGGTTCCCTACAGACAGAGAGAGAGGGGTTCCCTACAGACAGAGAGAGAGAGGGGTTCCCTACAGACAGAGAGAGAGAGAGAGAGGGGTTCCCTACAGACAGAGAGAGAGGGGGGTTCCCTACAGACAGAGAGAGAGGGGTTCCCTACAGACAGAGAGAGAGAGAGAGAGGGGTTCCCTACAGACAGAGAGAGAGGGGTTCCCTACAGACAGAGAGAGAGGGGTTCCCTACAGACAGAGAGAGAGAGAGGGGTTCCCTACAGACAGAGAGAGAGGGGTTCCCTACAGACAGAGAGAGAGGGGTTCCCTACAGACAGAGAGAGATTGGTTCCCTACAGACAGAGAGAGAGGGGTTCCCTACAGACAGAGAGAGAGGGGTTCCCTACAGACAGAGAGAGATTGGTTCCCTACAGACAGAGAGAGAGAGAGGGGTTCCCTACAGACAGAGAGAGATTGGTTCCCTACAGACAGAGAGAGAGGGGTTCCCTACAGACAGAGAGAGAGGGGTTCCCTACAGACAGAGAGAGAGGGGTTCCCTACAGACAGAGAGAGAGGGGTTCCCTACAGACAGAGAGAGAGAGGGGTTCCCTACAGACAGAGAGAGAGAGAGGGGTTCCCTACAGACAGAGAGAGAGGGGTTCCCTACAGACAGAGAGAGAGGGGTTCCCTACAGACAGAGAGAGAGGGGTTCCCTACAGACAGAGAGAGGGGTTCCCTACAGACAGAGAGAGAGGGGTTCCCTACAGACAGAGAGAGAGGGGTTCCCTACAGACAGAGAGAGAGGGGTTCCCTACAGACAGAGAGAGAGGGGTTCCCTACAGACAGAGAGAGAGGGGTTCCCTACAGACAGAGAGAGAGAGGTTCCCTACAGACTGCGTGCTGCAGTAGAGGGTGAGAGAGAAAGAAAAAAAGTCTTGTCTCTTGGAATATTAAGGCGCGACACTCGATGCACTTAAAACAGCTCCTACTTTGCCCTCTTCTTTATCCACGTGTGGGGAATGGGAACACTGTTGTCGGGATCCATATATAAAGTATAATTGCACGCCTGTGTTTTCATTCAAATCAGCGCAAGACAAACCAGTACACAGTAACGTCAACTGTCAATCCACCCGTCGTGCTCTCCGGGACGGAGAAGCTGACTTCTCTCTCGTAGTAGCCTATAAGTCGAGTACGTCGTTAAACAACTTGAAAAACTTTGGCTTTGGGCAGGTGTAGGCTACGTTTTGTTGGGCTGCATATATATCCATATCCATACAAGACATTTTTGGTCTGAGTGACTCGGTCGGATTTTGCCTTTTTTTTCTTTTTTTTTTCACCAAATGCCAATAAAATCAAATGGGTCGCGCATATTTAATAGAGTCGGTCGGCAACCGGAGACAAACAATTTATTTTCCTCAGCCTTATGCCCCACCTGCCTCTGATTGGCCTACCGACACTGCCCGTCTTGACCAGAGCCTTAGATATTCAGTCCAATGGCGGCTCTCCTACATAGACTATGCATTGAGCTCTCCTACATAGACTATGCATTGAGCTCTCCTACATAGACTACGCATTGAGCTCTCCTACATAGACTATGCATTGAGCTCTCCTACATAGACTATGCATTGAGCTCTCCTACATAGACTACACATTGAGCTCTCCTACATAGACTATGCATTGAGCTCTCCTACATAGACTATGCATTGAGCTCTCCTACATAGACTATGCATTGAGCTCTCCTACATAGACTACACATTGAGCTCTCCTACATAGACTACACATTGAGCTCTCCTACATAGACTATGCATTGAGCTCTCCTACATAGACTATGCATTGAGCTCTCCTACATAGACTACGCATTGAGCTCTCCTACATAGACTACACATTGAGCTCTCCTACATAGACTACACATTGAGCTCTCCTACATAGACTACACATTGAGCTCTCCTACATAGACTATGCATTGAGCTCTCCTACATAGACTATGCATTGAGCTCTCCTACATAGACTACACATTGAGCTCTCCTACATAGACTATGCATTGAGCTCTCCTACATAGACTACGCATTGAGCTCTCCTACATAGACTATGCATTGAGCTCTCCTACATAGACTACACATTGAGCTCTCCTACATAGACTACACATTGAGCTCTCCTACATAGACTACGCATTGAGCTCTCCTACATAGACTACGCATTGAGCTCTCCTACATAGACTACACATTGAGCTCTCCTACATAGACTATGCATTGAGCTCTCCTACATAGACTACACATTGAGCTCTCCTACATAGACTACGCATTGAGCTCTCCTACATAGACTACGCATTGAGCTCTCCTACATAGACTATGCATTGAGCTCTCCTACATAGACTATGCATTGAGCTCTCCTACATAGACTATGCATTGAGCTCTCCTACATAGACTACACATTGAGCTCTCCTACATAGACTACGCATTGAGCTCTCCTACATAGACTACGCATTGAGCTCTCCTACATAGACTATGCATTGAGCTCTCCTACATAGACTATGCATTGAGCTCTCCTACATAGAATAGACTACACATTGAGCTCTCCTACATAGACTATGCATTGAGCTCTCCTACATAGACTACACATTGAGCTCTCCTACATAGACTACACATTGAGCTCTCCTACATAGACTACACATTGAGCTCTCCTACATAGACTATGCATTGAGCTCTCCTACATAGACTATGCATTGAGCTCTCCTACATAGACTATGCATTGAGCTCTCCTACATAGACTATGCATTGAGCTCTCCTACATAGACTATGCATTGAGCTCTCCTACATAGACTATGCATTGAGCTCTCCTACATAGACTATGCATTGAGCTCTCCTACATAGACTATGCATTGAGCTCTCCTACATAGACTATGCATTGAGCTCTCCTACATAGACTACACATTGAGCTCTCCTACATAGACTATGCATTGAGCTCTCCTACATAGACTACACATTGAGCTCTCCTACATAGACTATGCATTGAGCGTGGGGACAACCAACTGGGACAAGTCCTGGACCGGAAGTAGGCATACATGCATTGGACTCAGGGCAACAGCCCAGCTTTAATGATCTAAAAATCCCTTTATTTTAGATTGTTTTGTAGTAATAGTACAACATAAACATTAAGAGACTTTAGTTGTTACTGTACAATACTTTAAAACAGTTGTCATGTTGTACACATGCTTAAAATAGCTCTTATTTGTGCCGCCTAAAATCAATGTATTTCCAACTCCAGCTTGGCTTCAGGCTTCAGGCTGCATGAACAGAGCTCGAGCGCTGGGTTTCTGCCCCCTCTATATCGTAACTCTTCTATTAGATGGCTCTGGTCTTGACTGTCCACTGAGGTGGATATAGCTATGCTGGATAGTCTGATCTCTGCTGCGAGGTGGTAGAAAATAATTCAAGTATAAGGTATCGCTATGATACAAGAGAACTGCCTGTAATTTGTACGTTTTATTTTTGTAGAAGTGATGTGAACTAATATTGTTTATGCCGTTTGCTTTGATGGGATAATTGATTGAACATGTACGCCTTAATATGATTTGATGTGGGTGTGTTCTAAATAAAGTGTTTGTTGATTATTGTGTAATTTATTTGTTTGTGTAAACGTGAAACATTATTGTACTGTAAAAAGGTCTGTTTTCCCTTCACCTTTATCCTTTTTAGTATAATAGTTTTAGTTTACTATCAGTGATGTAAATAGGGTGCGTTTTACGTCCCAAAACGCACTTTATAGTTATGGGACGCAATTCACCATCAGCCTCTGCATCCATAGGACGCAACTTTATCCTGGCTGCACTGAAGACTATGGCACTCTCTCGGTCACACACTGTTCTACGTGGAAGTCTAGCACTCTTTCGGTCACACACTGTTCTACGTCGAAGTCTAGCACTCTTTCGGTCACACACTGTTCTACGTCGAAGTCTAGCACTCTTTCGGTCACACACAGGCTGCAACATCGGGGAACGGGGGAAGTTTAAGTCATGCAGCACTGAGCGCTCCGTTGTCCCCTCGCCTCACTCATATCACACTTTGGCTGAGTAAAGGCTGGTGGAGCCTGGGTCCGAGGGGCTAATGGACTAGCCTACATGTTGTTTACGCTCCGGAGTCCAGACCCATGCAGTTTAATAATATACAGTCACACCAGAATGCACACTGCTGTCTCGTGTCTCATCACAACCCAATGCGCGACCCGTGAAGTCGGGGGGGGGGGGGGGGGGAAATAATAAAAGAGAGAAAAGAAAAAGACGGAGTGACAAATCGTTAGCAACAAGCTATGCTAACAGACTGGTGGTGGTTGTGTTGGCTATTAGCTTGTTGCTGCTGCCTGCTGCTGATTCAACGCACTGATTGAACTTCACTTCATGTCCGCCTGTAACGTGAACGAATCCTGACACCAGCGCTGCAAAAACAGACAGATCTACAAGCTCTCAACGCGCTGCAAACGGCGCTGCAGAGATGGGCGCATCTGCGGGTTCTCAACGCGTTTGTTTTTGCAGCGCTGGTGTCAGGGTTCGTTCACGTTGATCTACAAGCTCTCAAAACGTTGCAAACGGCGCTGCAGAGACAGGCGCATCTGCAGGTTCTCAACGCGTCGCGTCAGCGGCCCGTTGAGAGCTTGTGAATCTGTCTTTTTTTCGACTTGCGACCTGCTGTAAACTGTAATCACATTGCACGAATATATCGTCTATCGGCGATTTTTGACCAGACAATGGGAACATTTTGCTATATCGCCCAACCTTAAAACTGTGTAGGGCAGCTGCCATTCTTCCCTGTAGACAGGGACTCAAGTGACTTCTAAGTTCCACTTTTCCAAATAAATTATTTTACATCCACAATGGCAAACCTATTTGCATTTTGGCTAAGTACAATAATTGCAACTGCAAACAACTTTTGGTTGGTATATTAAGCTATGTTAAATCCACTGTTGCCCACTATTAGTATTTCTTACTGAGTTGTGCTTGCTAATACTACTAGCCTACATAAAAATATATACTGTATAGCCCTATTTGATATTTTTATATATATATATTTTTTTATAAAAAATGTTTTATTATTATTTTTGAGTGGTGCAACCACTCCCTTACGGAGCTATGTGTGTGTCTGGGTATGAGCACAAAAATAGCATGGTTGTTTTTCACATCTGTGCGCAACCTAACGCACACACACGCACGTATTAACTGTATATATGATGCTTTCGGGGGGTGCCAATACATTACAGTGACAGTACAGTAGAGGGTACAGTAGAGGGACCGCCACACGGTAACTGTCATTTCTCAACTCTGTCATCCCCCCCCCCCCCCCCCCGCGAACCCCATCACGGAGTTGCACCACTCACTTCACACAGGTGTGATTTTTTTTGGGACTCATAAGAATTTTTTGGGACTCATTTGAATGACCACCTGTGCATCCCGGGACCCATTACATTGAAAACCTATTTACATCACTGTACTATAATTAGATTAATACACCATAATCAACACTAACACTTTATTTAGAAGTACACACCCAAATCCCACATTGTACACGCGTGTTCAATCAAAGCAAACGGCATAAACAATATTAGTTTGGCTCTTGTACAAAAATACAACGATAGTTAGTTACGAGGCTGCATTCTGTCAGTTAGTTACGAGGCTGCATTCTGTCGCCAAGCTGTCATTCTCTTGTATTATTTCCCACCACGGAGTAACGTCGCGTCTCGGAGGACAGTGAAGACGGGCAGTGTCGGTAGGCCAATCAGAGGCAGGCAGGGCGTTACCATGTCTGTGCTCAGTGTCGGTAGGCCAATCGGAGGCAGGCAGGACGTTACCATGTCTATGCTCAGTGTCGGTAGGCCAATCGGAGGCAGGCAGGGCGTTACCATGTCTATGCTCAGTGTCGGTAGGCCAATCAGAGGCAGGCAGGGCGTTACCATGTCTATGCTCAGTGTCGGTAGGCCAATCAGAGGCAGGCAGGGCGTTACCATGTCTATGCTCAGTGTCGGTAGGCCAATCAGAGGCAGGCGGGGCGTTACCATGTCTATGCTCAGACGCACTAGATATACGCGTATCCATTCCTGCTCTTCACTTGTAGCCCCGCTCTGCTCTACAGTAGAGGTAGCTCCGCCCCCCACCTGTTAGCTACATGTTAAATTGTTAACAGTGTTTCTATGTGTTTTCAGTGCATTCCGAAGAAGCGTTGTACCTGTTAGCTACATGCTAACAGTGTTTCTATGTGTTTCAGTGCATTCAGAAGAAGCGTTGTACCTGTTAGCTACATGCTAACAGTGTTTCTATGTGTTTCAGTGCATTCAGAAGAAGCGTTGTACCTGTTAGCTACATGCTAACAGTGTTTCTATGTGTTTCAGTGCATTCAGAAGAAGCGTTGTACCTGTTAGCTACATGCTAACAGTGTTTCTATGTGTTTCAGTGCATTCAGAAGAAGCGTTGTACCTGTTAGCTACATGCTAACAGTGTTTCTATGTGTTTTCAGTGCATTCAGAAGAAGCGTTGTACCTGTTAGCTACATGCTAACAGTGTTTCTATGTGTTTCAGTGCATTCAGAAGAAGCGTTGTACCTGTTAGCTACATGCTAACAGTGTTTCTATGTGTTTCAGTGCATTCAGAAGAAGCGTTGTACCTGTTAGCTACATGCTAACAGTGTTTCTATGTGTTTTCAGTGCATTCAGAAGAAGCGTTGTACCTGTTAGCTACATGCTACTACCGCTCAGGAAAGCCTTATAAAGCGTACAGACTGCTGAAGGCTCACAGCTGTTCTACACCTCAGTGTCGCTACCTGCTGGCCAAGTGCTGCGTAGAACTGTCCAAGTAAGTACACACACTTGCGCAAAAACGCACGCACGCACCCTTCTACT
>NW_027638215.1:80000-102500 GCF_951216825.1 Electrona antarctica
CCCTCATGGTGTCAGATAGGAGAGTAGAGCTCTAGACCCTCATGGTGTCAGATAGGAGAGTAGAGCTCTAGACCCTCATGGTGTCAGATAGGAGAGTAGAGCTCTAGACCCTCATGGTGTCAGATAGGAGAGTGTAGAGCTCTAGATCCTCATGGTGTCAGATAGGAGAGTGTAGAGCTCTAGACCCTCATGGTGTTAGATAGGAGAGTGTAGAGCTCTAGACCCTCATGGTGTCAGATAGGAGAGTGTAGAGCTCTAGACCCTCATGGTGTCATATAGAGTGTAGAGCTCTAGACCCTCATGGTGTCAGATAGGAGAGTAGAGCTCTAGACCCTCATGGTGTCAGATAGGAGAGTAGAGCTCTAGACCCTCATGGTGTCAGATAGGAGAGTAGAGCTCTAGACCCTCATGGTGTCAGATAGGAGAGTAGAGCTCTAGACCCTCATGGTGTCAGATAGGAGAGTGTAGAGCTCTAGACCCTCATGGTGTCATATAGAGTGTAGAGCTCTAGACCCTCATGGTGTCAGATAGGAGAGTGTAGAGCTCTAGACCCTCATGGTGTCAGATAGGAGAGTGTAGAGCTCTAGACCCTCATGGTGTCAGATAGGAGAGTGTAGAACTCTAGACCCTCATGTTGTCAGATAGGAGAGTAGAGCTCTAGACCCTCATGGTGTCAGATAGGAGAGTAGAGCTCTAGACCCTCATGGTGTCATATAGAGTGTAGAGCTCTAGACCCTCATGGTGTCAGATAGGAGAGTGTAGAGCTCTAGACCCTCATGGTGTCATATAGAGTGTAGAGCTCTAGATCCTCATGGTGTCAGATAGGAGAGTGTAGAGCTCTAGACCCTCATGGTGTCAGATAGGAGAGTAGAGCTCTAGACCCTCATGGTGTCAGATAGGAGAGTGTAGAGCTCTAGATCCTCATGGTGTCAGATAGGAGAGTGTAGAGCTCTAGACCCTCATGGTGTCATATAGAGTGTAGAGCTCTAGATCCTCATGGTGTCAGATAGGAGAGTGTAGAGCTCTAGACCCTCATGGTGTCAGATAGGAGAGTAGAGCTCTAGACCCTCATGGTGTCAGATAGGAGAGTGTAGAGCTCTAGACCCTCATGGTGTCAGATAGGAGAGTGTAGAGCTCTAGACCCTCATGGTGTCAGATAGGAGAGTAGAGCTCTAGACCCTCATGGTGTCAGATAGAGTGTAGAGCTCTAGACCCTCATGGTGTCAGATAGGAGAGTAGAGCTCTAGACCCTCATGGTGTCAGATAGGAGAGTAGAGCTCTAGACCCTCATGGTGTCAGATAGGAGAGTAGAGCTCTAGACCCTCATGGTGTCAGATAGGAGAGTAGAGCTCTAGACCCTCATGGTGTCAGATAGGAGAGTGTAGAGCTCTAGACCCTCATGGTGTCAGATAGAGTGTAGAGCTCTAGACCCTCATGGTGTCAGATAGGAGAGTGTAGAGCTCTAGACCCTCATGGTGTCAGATAGGAGAGTGTAGAGCTCTAGACCCTCATGGTGTCAGATAGGAGAGTAGAGCTCTAGACCCTCATGGTGTCAGATAGGAGAGTAGAGCTCTAGACCCTCATGGTGTCAGATAGGAGAGTAGAGCTCTAGACCCTCATGGTGTCATATAGAGTGTAGAGCTCTAGACCCTCATGGTGTCAGATAGGAGAGTAGAGCTCTAGACCCTCATGGTGTCAGATAGGAGAGTAGAGCTCTAGACCCTCATGGTGTCAGATAGGAGAGTAGAGCTCTAGACCCTCATGGTGTCAGATAGGAGAGTAGAGCTCTAGACCCTCATGGTGTCAGATAGGAGAGTGTAGAGCTCTAGACCCTCATGGTGTCATATAGAGTGTAGAGCTCTAGACCCTCATGGTGTCAGATAGGAGAGTGTAGAGCTCTAGACCCTCATGGTGTCAGATAGGAGAGTGTAGAGCTCTAGACCCTCATGGTGTCAGATAGGAGAGTGTAGAACTCTAGACCCTCATGTTGTCAGATAGGAGAGTAGAGCTCTAGACCCTCATGGTGTCAGATAGGAGAGTAGAGCTCTAGACCCTCATGGTGTCATATAGAGTGTAGAGCTCTAGACCCTCATGGTGTCAGATAGGAGAGTGTAGAGCTCTAGACCCTCATGGTGTCATATAGAGTGTAGAGCTCTAGATCCTCATGGTGTCAGATAGGAGAGTGTAGAGCTCTAGACCCTCATGGTGTCAGATAGGAGAGTAGAGCTCTAGACCCTCATGGTGTCAGATAGGAGAGTGTAGAGCTCTAGATCCTCATGGTGTCAGATAGGAGAGTGTAGAGCTCTAGACCCTCATGGTGTCATATAGAGTGTAGAGCTCTAGATCCTCATGGTGTCAGATAGGAGAGTGTAGAGCTCTAGACCCTCATGGTGTCAGATAGGAGAGTAGAGCTCTAGACCCTCATGGTGTCAGATAGGAGAGTGTAGAGCTCTAGACCCTCATGGTGTCAGATAGGAGAGTGTAGAGCTCTAGACCCTCATGGTGTCAGATAGGAGAGTAGAGCTCTAGACCCTCATGGTGTCATATAGAGTGTAGAGCTCTAGATCCTCATGGTGTCAGATAGGAGAGTGTAGAGCTCTAGACCCTCATGGTGTCAGATAGGAGAGTGTAGAGCTCTAGACCCTCATGGTGTCAGATAGGAGAGTAGAGCTCTAGACCCTCATGGTGTCAGATAGGAGAGTAGAGCTCTAGACCCTCATGGTGTCAGATAGGAGAGTGTAGAGCTCTAGACCCTCATGGTGTTAGATAGGAGAGTGTAGAGCTCTAGACCCTCATGGTGTCAGATAGGAGAGTAGAGCTCTAGACCCTCATGGTGTCAGATAGGAGAGTGTAGAGCTCTAGACCCTCATGGTGTCATATAGAGTGTAGAGCTCTAGACCCTCATGGTGTCAGATAGGAGAGTGTA
Organism: Electrona antarctica; assembly: GCF_951216825.1. Taxonomy (NCBI): domain Eukaryota; kingdom Metazoa; phylum Chordata; class Actinopteri; order Myctophiformes; family Myctophidae; genus Electrona; species Electrona antarctica. The sequence goes on from NW_027638215.1 coordinate 82,927, forward strand.
GAGCTCTAGACCCTCATGGTGTTAGATAGGAGAGTGTAGAGCTCTAGACCCTCATGGTGTCAGATAGGAGAGTGTAGAGCTCTAGACCCTCATGGTGTCAGATAGGAGAGTGTAGAACTCTAGACCCTCATGTTGTCAGATAGGAGAGTAGAGCTCTAGACCCTCATGGTGTCAGATAGGAGAGTAGAGCTCTAGACCCTCATGGTGTCAGATAGGAGAGTGTAGAGCTCTAGACCCTCATGGTGTTAGATAGGAGAGTGTAGAGCTCTAGACCCTCATGTTGTCAGATAGGAGAGTAGAGCTCTAGACCCTCATGGTGTCAGATAGGAGAGTAGAGCTCTAGACCCTCATGGTGTCAGATAGGAGAGTGTAGAGCTCTAGACCCTCATGGTGTCAGATAGGAGAGTGTAGAGCTCTAGACCCTCATGGTGTCAGATAGGAGAGTAGAGCTCTAGACCCTCATGGTGTCAGATAGGAGAGTAGAGCTCTAGACCCTCATGGTGTCAGATAGGAGAGTAGAGCTCTAGACCCTCATGGTGTCAGATAGGAGAGTGTAGAGCTCTAGACCCTCATGGTGTTAGATAGGAGAGTGTAGAGCTCTAGACCCTCATGGTGTCAGATAGGAGAGTGTAGAGCTCTAGACCCTCATGGTGTCAGATAGGAGAGTGTAGAGCTCTAGACCCTCATGGTGTCAGATAGGAGAGTAGAGCTCTAGACCCTCATGGTGTCAGATAGGAGAGTAGAGCTCTAGACCCTCATGGTGTCAGATAGGAGAGTAGAGCTCTAGACCCTCATGGTGTCAGATAGGAGAGTAGAGCTCTAGACCCTCATGGTGTCAGATAGGAGAGTAGAGCTCTAGACCCTCATGGTGTCAGATAGGAGAGTGTAGAGCTCTAGACCCTCATGGTGTCAGATAGGAGAGTGTAGAGCTCTAGACCCTCATGGTGTCAGATAGGAGAGTAGAGCTCTAGACCCTCATGGTGTCAGATAGGAGAGTAGAGCTCTAGACCCTCATGGTGTCAGATAGGAGAGTGTAGAGCTCTAGACCCTCATGGTGTCAGATAGGAGAGTAGAGCTCTAGACCCTCATGGTGTCAGATAGGAGAGTAGAGCTCTAGACCCTCATGGTGTCAGATAGGAGAGTAGAGCTCTAGACCCTCATGGTGTCAGATAGGAGAGTAGAGCTCTAGACCCTCATGGTGTCAGATAGGAGAGTAGAGCTCTAGACCCTCATGGTGTCAGATAGGAGAGTAGAGCTCTAGACCCTCATGGTGTCAGATAGGAGAGTGTAGAGCTCTAGACCCTCATGGTGTCAGATAGGAGAGTGTAGAGCTCTAGACCCTCATGGTGTTAGATAGGAAACTAACAGTGTGCTATTATTGTCTTCCACTGTTTCCAGGTGAGAAACCAGATCCGGATCAGGTGTTCAGACTCTCCTCTCTCCAGAACTCAGCCCCGCCCCTTCCTGCTATCACCCCCGTCCAGAACCCCTCCCATAGGCTGGACACTGCCTTGATGGAGACACCCCAAGATACTCTGGTACCTATTATTACCTGGTACCTACTGGTACCTATTATTACCTGGTACCTATTATTACCTGGTACCTACTGGTACCTATTATTACCTGGTACCTACTGGTACCTATTATTACCTGGTACCTACTGGTACCTACTGGTACCTATTATTACCTGGTACCTACTGGTACCTATTATTACCTGGTACCTACTGGTACCTATTATTACCTGGTACCTACTGGTACCTATTATTACCTGGTACCTATTATTACCTGGTTCCTACTGGTACCTATTATTACCTGGTACCTATTATTACCTGGTACCTACTGGTACCTATTATTACCTGGTACCTATTATTACCTGGTACCTACTGGTACCTATTATTACCTGGTACCTATTATTACCTGGTTCCTACTGGTACCTATTATTACCTGGTACCTATTATTACCTGGTTCCTACTGGTACCTATTATTACCTGGTTCCTACTGGTACCTATTATTACCTGGTACCTACTGGTACCTATTATTACCTGGTTCCTACTGGTACCTATTATTACCTGGTTCCTACTGGTACCTATTATTACCTGGTTCCTACTGGTACCTATTATTACCTGGTACCTACTGGTACCTATTCTTACCTGGTACCTACTGGTACCTATTATTACCTGGTTCCTACTGGTACCTATTATTACCTGGTTCCTACTGGTACCTATTATTACCTGGTACCTACTGGTACCTATTCTTACCTGGTACCTACTGGTACCTATTCTTACCTGGTACCTACTGGTACCTATTATTACCTGGTATCTACTGGTACCTATTATTACCTGGTTCCTACTGGTACCTATTATTACCTGGTACCTACTGGTACCTATTATTACCTGGTATCTACTGGTACCTATTATTACCTGGTACCTACTGGTACCTATTATTACCTGGTACCTACTGGTACCTTTTATTACCTAGTACCTACTGGCTTTCATTTACACCAAAAATGGTGACCTAATAAATTCGGTGACCTCATCAAACCCTGTACACTCAAGACACGCTCCATATATGGCCAGTACAGAAGTCATTCCATATGTTGATCTGACCACTCTCCCCTCCACCTGAGAGCCACAGTGAACTGTAGAACACTCTCCCCTCCACCTGAGACCCACAGTGGGTTGAACTGTAGAACACTCTCCCCTCCACCTGAGACCCTCAGTGAACTGTAGAACACTCTCCTCTCCACCTGAGACCCACAGTGAACTGTAGAACACTCTCCCCTCCACCTGAGACCCTCAGTGAACTGTAGAACACTCTCCCCTCCACCTGAGACCCACAGTGAACTGTAGAACACTCTCCCCTCCACCTGAGACCCACAGTGGGTTGAACTGTAGAACACTCTCCCCTCCACCTGAGACCCACAGTGAACTGTAGAACACTCTCCCCTCCACCTGAGACCCTCAGTGAACTGTAGAACACTCTCCCCTCCACCTGAGACCCTCAGTGAACTGTAGAACACTCTCCCCTCCACCTGAGACCCACAGTGAACTGTAGAACACTCTCCCCTCCACCTGAGACCCACAGTGGGTTGAACTGTAGAACACTCTCCCCTCCACCTGAGACCCACAGTGGGTTGAACTGTAGAACACTCTCCCCTCCACCTGAGACCCACAGTGGGTTGAACTGTAGAACACTCTCCCCTCCACCTGAGACCCTCAGTGAACTGTAGAACACTCTCCCCTCCACCTGAGACCCACAGTGAACTGTAGAACACTCTCCCCTCCACCTGAGACCCACAGTGAACTGTAGAACACTCTCCCCTCCACCTGAGACCCACAGTGAACTGTAGAACACTCTCCCCTCCACCTGAGACCCACAGTGAACTGTAGAACACTCTCCCCTCCACCTGAGACCCACAGTGAACTGTAGAACACTCTCCCCTCCACCTGAGACCCTCAGTGAACTGTAGAACACTCTCCCCTCCACCTGAGACCCTCAGTGAACTGTAGAACACTCTCCCCTCCACCTGAGACCCACAGTGAACTGTAGAACACTCTCCCCTCCACCTGAGACCCACAGTGGGTTGAACTGTAGAACACTCTCCCCTCCACCTGAGACCCTCAGTGAACTGTAGAACACTCTCCCCTCCACCTGAGACCCTCAGTGAACTGTAGAACACTCTCCCCTCCACCTGAGACCCACAGTGAACTGTAGAACACTCTCCCCTCCACCTGAAACCCACAGTGAACTGTAGAACACTCTCCCCTCCACCTGAGACCCACAGTGAACTGTAGAACACTCTCCCCTCCAACTGAGACCCACAGTGAACTGTAGAACACTCTCCCCTCCACCTGAGACCCTCAGTGGGTTGAACTGTAGAACACTCTCCCCTCCACCTGAGACCCACAGTGAACTGTAGAACACTCTCCCCTCCACCTGAGACCCACAGTGAACTGTAGAACACTCTCCCCTCCACCTGAGACCCACAGTGAACTGTAGAACACTCTCCCCTCCACCTGAGACCCTCAGTGGGTTGAACTGTAGAACACTCTCCCCTCCAACTGAGACCCTCAGTGGGTTGAACTGTAGAACACTCTCCCCTCCACCTGAGACCCACAGTGAACTGTAGAACACTCTCCCCTCCACCTGAGACCCACAGTGAACTGTAGAACACTCTCCCCTCCACCTGAGACCCACAGTGAACTGTAGAACACTCTCCCCTCCACCTGAGACCCTCAGTGGGTTGAACTGTAGAACACTCTCCCCTCCAACTGAGACCCTCAGTGAACTGTAGAACACTCTCCCCTCCACCTGAGACCGACAGTGAACTGTAGAACACTCTCCCCTCCACCTGAGACCCACAGTGGGTTGAACTGTAGAACACTCTCCCCTCCACCTGAGACCCACAGTGAACTGTAGAACACTCTCCCCTCCACCTGAGACCCACAGTGAACTGTAGAACACTCTCCCCTCCACCTGAGACCCACAGTGAACTGTAGAACACTCTCCCCTCCACCTGAGACCCACAGTGATCTGTAGAACACTCTCCCCTCCACCTGAGACCCACAGTGAACTGTAGAACACTCTCCCCTCCACCTGAGACCCACAGTGAACTGTAGAACACTCTCCCCTCCACCTGAGACCCACAGTGAACTGTAGAACACTCTCCCCTCCACCTGAGACCCACAGTGAACTGTAGAACACTCTCCCCTCCACCTGAGACCCACAGTGAACTGTAGAACACTCTCCCCTCCACCTGAGACCCACAGTGATCTGTAGAACACTCTCCCCTCCACCTGAGACCCACAGTGAACTGTAGAACACTCTCCCCTCCACCTGAGACCCACAGTGAACTGTAGAACACTCTCCCCTCCACCTGAGACCCTCAGTGGGTTGAACTGTAGAACACTCTCCCCTCCACCTGAGACCCACAGTGAACTGTAGAACACTCTCCCCTCCACCTGAGACCCACAGTGAACTGTAGAACACTCTCCCCTCCACCTGAGACCCTCAGTGGGTTGAACTGTAGAACACTCTCCCCTCCACCTGAGACCCTCAGTGGGTTGAACTGTAGAACACTCTCCCCTCCACCTGAGACCCACAGTGAACTGTAGAACACTCTCCCCTCCACCTGAGACCCTCAGTGAACTGTAGAACACTCTCCCCTCCACCTGAGACCCACAGTGGGTTGAACTGTAGAACACTCTCCCCTCCACCTGAGACCCTCAGTGAACTGTAGAACACTCTCCCCTCCACCTGAGACCCACAGTGGGTTGAACTGTAGAACACTCTCCTCTCCACCTGAGACCCACAGTGGGTTGAACTGTAGAACACTCTCCCCTCCACCTGAGACCCACAGTGATCTGTAGAACACTCTCCCCTCCACCTGAGACCCACAGTGAACTGTAGAACACTCTCCCCTCCACCTGAGACCCACAGTGAACTGTAGAACACTCTCCCCTCCACCTGAGACCCACAGTGAACTGTAGAACACTCTCCCCTCCACCTGAGACCCACAGTGAACTGTAGAACACTCTCCCCTCCACCTGAGACCCACAGTGAACTGTAGAACACTCTCCCCTCCACCTGAGACCCACAGTGAACTGTAGAACACTCTCCCCTCCACCTGAGACCCACAGTGAACTGTAGAACACTCTCCCCTCCACCTGAGACCCACAGTGGGTTGAACTGTAGAACACTCTCCCCTCCACCTGAGACCCACAGTGAACTGTAGAACACTCTCCCCTCCACCTGAGACCCTCAGTGAACTGTAGAACACTCTCCCCTCCACCTGAGACCCACAGTGAACTGTAGAACACTCTCCCCTCCACCTGAGACCCACAGTGGGTTGATCTGTAGAACACTCTCCCCTCCACCTGAGACCCACAGTGGGTTGATCTGTAGAACACTCTCCCCTCCACCTGAGACCCACAGTGGGTTGATCTGTAGAACACTCTCCCCTCCACCTGAGACCCACAGTGAACTGTAGAACACTCTCCCCTCCACCTGAGACCCTCAGTGAACTGTAGAACACTCTCCCCTCCACCTGAGACCCACAGTGAACTGTAGAACACTCTCCCCTCCACCTGAGACCCACAGTGATCTGTAGAACACTCTCCCCTCCACCTGAGACCCACAGTGAACTGTAGAACACTCTCCCCTCCACCTGAGACCCTCAGTGAACTGTAGAACACTCTCCCCTCCACCTGAGACCCACAGTGATCTGTAGAACACTCTCCCCTCCACCTGAGACCCACAGTGAACTGTAGAACACTCTCCCCTCCACCTGAGACCCTCAGTGAACTGTAGAACACTCTCCCCTCCACCTGAGACCCACAGTGGGTTGAACTGTAGAACACTCTCCCCTCCACCTGAGACCCTCAGTGAACTGTAGAACACTCTCCTCTCCACCTGAGACCCTCAGTGAACTGTAGAACACTCTCCTCTCCACCTGAGACCCACAGTGAACTGTAGAACACTCTCCCCTCCACCTGAGACCCACAGTGAACTGTAGAACACTCTCCTCTCCACCTGAGACCCACAGTGAACTGTAGAACACTCTCCCCTCCACCTGAGACCCTCAGTGAACTGTAGAACACTCTCCTCTCCACCTGAGACCCTCAGTCGGTCGACACTTTTAAGAGACTAAAAACTTTCCTTTTTACCAAAGCATTTTTATAGCCTTGGCCTTATGTTTTAAATGTTCCTGTTCTATTAGATGTTTTTAATGGTGTGTTGTTTCTTCTGCTTTTATTCATTTGCTGTTGTAGCACTTTGAGATTCTGACGAATATAAAGTGCGTTATAAATAAAATCCATTATTATTATTATTATGTTTACTATAATAATAATACTAATATTAATATCTTACTGGTTATCCATATATTTACTATAATAATCATAATAATAATATCTTACTGGTTATTCATATATTTACTATAATAATAATAATAATATGAATATCTTACTGGTTATTCATATATTTACTATAATAATATTAATAACTTACTGGTTATTCATATATTTACTATTTTGTCTTTCCAGGAGTTGAATCGTCTCAATCTAGAATCTTCCAACGCCAAGCTGATGTCTGATTCGTCGGTCTCCTACATAGACTCCTCCCTCATCACCCCGGATACCGGCTCCCTATTGGCCAACACTGTCACGCTGGGCTCCACTGGATCCCTATTGGCCAGCAAGCAGAACAAACCCAAGAGTGGGCGGAGCTTATTGGGAGGGACGGCCGCGCTCAGCCCTCTTACACCCAGGTAATTTACATAATTCATTAATTATTCATAGTTATATAATATGTAATCAGCCTGTTGGTATGTGTAGTTCCAGACTGTTGGGATGTGTAGTTCCAGACTGTTGGGATGTGTAGTTCCAGACTGACTGTCCTGTTGGTATGTGTAGTTCCAGACTGTTGGGATGTGTAGTTCCAGACTGTTGGGATGTGTAGTTCCAGACTGTTGGGATGTGTAGTTCCAGACTGTTGGCATGTGTAGTTCCAGACTGTTGGGATGTGTAGTTCCAGACTGACTGTCCTGTTGGGATGTGTAGTTCCAGACTGCTGGGATGTGTAGTTCCAGACTGTTGGGATGTGTAGTTCCAGACTGTGTGACTGTCCTGTTGGGATGTGTAGTTCCAGACTGACTGTCCTGTTGGGATGTGTAGTTCCAGACTGCTGGGATGTGTAGTTCCAGACTGTGTGACTGTCCTTTTGGGATGTGTAGTTCCAGACTGCTGGGATGTGTAGTTCCAGACTGCTGGGATGTGTAGTTCCAGACTGTTGGGATGTGTAGTTCCAGACTGCTGGGATGTGTAGTTCCAGACTGTGTGACTGTCCTGTTGGGATGTGTAGTTCCAGACTGCTGGGATGTGTAGTTCCAGACTGTTAGGATGTGTAGTTCCAGACTGTGACTGTCCTGTTGGGATGTGTAGTTCCAGACTGACTGTCCTGTTGGTATGTGTAGTTCCAGACTGTTGGGATGTGTAGTTCCAGACTGACTGTCCTGTTGGTATGTGTAGTTCCAGACTGTTGGGATGTGTAGTTCCAGACTGACTGTCCTGTTGGTATGTGTAGTTCCAGACTGTTGGGATGTGTAGTTCCAGACTGTTGGGATGTGTAGTTCCAGACTGTTGGGATGTGTAGTTCCAGACTGTTGGGATGTGTACTTCCAGACTGACTGTCCTGTTGGTATGTGTAGTTCCAGACTGTTGGGATGTGTAGTTCCAGACTGCTGGGATGTGTAGTTCCAGACTGTTGGGATGTGTAGTTCCAGACTGTGTGACTGTCCTGTTGGGATGTGTAGTTCCAGACTGTTGGGATGTGTAGTTCCAGACTGACTGTCCTGTTGGTATGTGTAGTTCCAGACTGTTGGGATGTGTAGTTCCAGACTGTTGGGATGTGTCGTTCCAGACTGACTGTCCTGTTGGTATGTGTAGTTCCAGACTGTTGGTATGTGTAGTTCCAGACTGTTGGGATGTGTAGTTCCAGACTGTTGGGATGTGTAGTTCCAGACTGTTAGTATGTGTAGTTCCAGACTGTTGGGATGTGTAGTTCCAGACTGTTAGTATGTGTAGTTCCAGACTGTTGGGATGTGTAGTTCCAGACTGTTGGGATGTGTAGTTCCAGACTGTTAGTATGTGTAGTTCCAGACTGTTGGGATGTGTATTTTGTCTCATCTGTTTAAGGAAATAGGTAGCTGATATATTCCACTTTTACCTTAGCGCTAGGTATACTCTTGGTTGCTTGTTTTTTCAGAAAATGCACTAAAGACTGATTAGTAGTTTTTGTTCCCTACCTATGTTGAATACACTTATTGTAAGTCGCTTTGGATAAAAGCGTCTGCTAAATGACTGTAATGTAATGTAATGTAATGTAATGTTGGGATGTGTAGTTCCAGACTGTTGGTATGTGTAGTTCCAGACTGTTGGGATGTGTAGTTCCAGACTGTTGGGATGTGTAGTTCCAGACTGACTGTCCTGTTGGGATGTGTAGTTCCAGACTGTTGGGATGTGTAGTTCCAGACTGTTGGGATGTGTAGTTCCAGACTGTTGGGATGTGTAGTTCCAGACTGTGTGACTGTCCTGTTGGGATGTGTAGTTCCAGACTGTTGGGATGTGTAGTTCCAGACTGTGTGGCTGTCCTGTTGGGATGTGTAGTTCCAGACTGCTGGGATGTGTAGTTCCAGACTGTGTGGCTGTCCTGTTGGGATGTGTTGTTCCAGACTGTGTGGCTGACCTGTTGGGATGTGTAGTTCCAGACTGACTGTCCTGTTGGGATGTGTAGTTCCAGACTGTTGGGATGTGTAGTTCCAGACTGTGTGACTGTCCTGTTGGGATGTGTAGTTCCAGACTGTTGGGATGTGTAGTTCCAGACTGTGTGACTGTCCTGTTGGGATGTGTAGTTCCAGACTGGGTGACTGTCCTGTTGGGATGTGTAGTTCCAGACTGCTGGGATGTGTAGTTCCAGACTGTGTGGCTGTCCTGTTGGGATGTGTAGTTCCAAACTGCTGGGATGTGTAGTTCCAGACTGTGTGGCTGTCCTGTTGGGATGTGTAGTTCCAGACTGTGTGGCTGTCCTGTTGGGATGTGTAGTTCCAGACTGCTGGGATGTGTAGTTCCAGACTGTGTGGCTGTCCTGTTGGGATGTGTAGTTCCAGACTGTGTGGCTGTCCTGTTGGGATGTGTAGTTCCAGACTGCTGGGATGTGTAGTTCCAGACTGTGTGGCTGTCCTGTTGGGATGTGTAGTTCCAGACTGTGTGGCTGTCCTGTTGGGATGTGTAGTTCCAGACTGCTGGGATGTGTAGTTCCAGACTGTGTGGCTGTCCTGTTGGGATGTGTAGTTCCAGACTGTGTGGCTGTCCTGTTGGGATGTGTAGTTCCAGACTGCTGGGATGTGTAGTTCCAGACTGTGTGGCTGTCCTGTTGGGATGTGTATGGCAGATAAATAAAATGTTGGGACATGTGGAGTTTGCTTTTGAGTTGCCCCAAACTGCAAGTGCACATTTGATTGAGGAGTCCGCTATAAACACAAAACGAGATATATAGCTAGATAGCTATAAACACAACGCAAGATATATAGCTATAAACACAACATGATATACATAGCTAGATAGCTATAAACACAACACCAGATATATAGATAGATAGCTATAAACACAACATGAGATCTCAACACTGGTATCGATATTCGGTATCGGTATCGGCTAACACAGAAATTGAGGGATCAGATCGGAAGCGAAAAAAGTGTATCGGGACATCCCTTATTATTGTCTCCACCAGGCCGAAGGCATGGGGAGAGAGTATGTTTTGCACTCCGTCCGTGTGTGTGTGTGTGTGTGTGTGTGTGTGTCTGTCCTTCCTTCCTTCCTTCCTTCCGTCCTTCCGTCCGTCCGTTATCAGCTAATCTCGCCCGATCCATGCCAAACTTTGCACACACACTCCATGGATGCCAACGATAAACCTCTGCCCCAAATATTCCTCAACGGCCTCTTATAGCGCCACCATGAGGCCGATTTAGGCAAAACCCATTTCTGTAGATTACTCGTACACATTTTATCCATACATCACACAATTCGGTATACACTATCTCCATATTCATGTGATCAACACAGATCTGCACAATTTCCCATCTTCCATCCTGATTGGCTAATATTGGCTTCCAAAGCTCACATGATTGGTCCGTTTCGAACCAAATGCCACAAATCACAAACACAGTGTGCAATTTCCGTGAAATTATACACGCACATTTCCACTAGGCCGAGGACGACATGCCACTCATTCTTTTCCAAATCAGCCTCATGGTGGCGCTATAACAGGCCAATTCCTGTTGTTAGCTATAACTTCATCAATCTGTATACAACTTATGTATGCGCACTCCCTAGAGGCCATGGAAAAACATTGTCCCTGCATCCCTCCACATCTGCCGGTTATAGCGCCACCATGAGGCCGATTTCTGCTAAACACATTGCTTATGTTAGTCGCACAGATTTCATCCAAATCTCACGCAAATCGGTACACATGCTCTCTGTAGTCATGTGATCAAGACGAGTCTGTTGGATTTATCAGATTCTACACTGATTGGCTAACATTGCCTTCTAAAGTTTTCAGGAGTGGCCCGTTTCGTTGAAAATGCTGCACATGTCCTGCTCATCCACAATTCTATCCTCAGAGATTCTATGACTGATCTGGCTCTGCATTTCCTCAACAAAATGAAGAAAATTGTTGCAAAAACATTTTTTAAACATTTTGCCAAACATCACACACACTCCTATCCTCCTGGTGGAGACCTGTGCCCAGAAGGGCACTTTTTCTAGTTATTATTATTATTATTATTATTATTATTATAGAACTATATAAAGTCATACTTTATGTTTGTACTTTATTATTGTGTAGTTTTGGGATTCTGCCCCTGGAGCCGAGCCCTGGAGACCCCTCGTACCTCCAGAACTACACGGATGGGTCCTTAGGCAACAAGAAGGTACACACACACACACACACACACACACACACACACACACACACACACCCCCCTTGTACCTCCAGAACTACACTGATTGGTACATACATACATACATACATACATACATACATACATACATACATACATACATGCATACATATACACATCTACACACATAGAACCATCACTTATCATGTCTGTATTTCTCCAAAAGCCACATATATGTACCTTTTCTTAAATATAATTAAATTATTGCACTGACAGGACAATCTCTGGTAAACCATCCCTTAGCTTTAGTCCACTGACAGATGCTGCTTCCTCCTTAGTTCATATCTCTGGTAAACCATCCCTTAGCTTTACTACACTGACAGATGCTGCTTCCTCCTTAGTTCATATCTCTGGTAAACCATCCCTTAGCTTTAGTCCACTGACAGATGCTGCTTCCTCCTTAGTTCATATCTCTGGTAAACCATCCCTTAGCTTTAGTCCACTGACAGATGCTGCTTCCTCCTTAGTTCATATCTCTGGTAAACCATCCCTTAGCTTTACTACACTGACAGATGCTGCTTCCTCCTTAGTTCATATCTCTGGTAAACCATCCCTTAGCTTTAGTCCACTGACAGATGCTGCTTCCTCCTTAGTTCATATCTCTGGTAAACCATCCCTTAGCTTTACTACACTGACAGATGCTGCTTCCTCCTTAGTTCATATCTCTGGTAAACCATCCCTTAGCTTTAGTCCACTGACAGATGCTGCTTCCTCCTTAGTTCATATCTCTGGTAAACCATCCCTTAGCTTTAGTCCACTGACAGATGCTGCTTCCTCCTTAGTTCATATCTCTGGTAAACCATCCCTTAGCTTTAGTCCACTGACAGATGCTGCTTCCTCCTTAGTTCATATCTCTGGTAAACCATCCCTTAGCTTTAGTCCACTGACAGATCCCTGTCCTATCCTGATCCACTGCCCCCTCCTTCGTTCTCCTCTCCCTTTCCATGAACAATTTCAGAATATGTCCTGGTAGTAGTTTATGCCTTGCCTTGTAGATGATTTGTGCTGTTTTAAACTTGGGGTGCATACTTAGTTTAGACTAGTCATTGGTTAGACATGGGTTAAGGTTAGGTTTAGGTGTGCTGCCCCGTGGGAGGTTAGGTTTAGGGTGAGGGTTTGAGATAGGTTGTAGTTGTCTGTGTTAACCTAGGTATGTGACTTGTCTGTGTTAACCTAGGTATGTGACTGTCTGTGTTAACCTAGGTATGTGACTGTCTGTGTTAACCTAGGTATGTGACTGTCTGTGTTAACCTAGGTATGTGACTGTCTGTGTTAACCTAGGTATGTGACTGTCTGTGTTAACCTAGGTATGTGACTGTCTGTGTTAACCTAGGTATGTGACTGTCTGTGTTAACCTAGGTATGTGACTGTCTGTGTTAACCTAGGTATGTGACTGTCTGTGTTAACCTAGGTATGTGACTGTCTGTGTTAACCTAGGTATGTGACTGTCTGTGTTAACCTAGGTATGTGACTGTCTGTGTTAACCTAGGTATGTGACTGTGTGTTGCTATGTGACTATGAGTACCAGTAGGGGCAAAAGTGGCGCTGTTGTGCCAGAAACAGAGACAGAGTATGTTGCCTGCTAATGAGAGAGAGAGAGAGAGAGAGAGAGGGAGGGGGGGTGCAGGGGGAGAGGGGAGTTGCACCACTCAGTTCACACAGGTGTGATTTTTATTAGAAGTAAGGCATCAGTATATAGCAGGGCTATTCAACTGGCGGCCCGCGGGCCAAATGCGCCCCGCGTGGAGCACCCCCTAGTGGTCCTTGGAATAATTTCAAAAACAAAAAAAAATATATATATATAGAGAAAGTTACAGGTATGATGTGTGCGATATATAAAGTGCTAGATTATCATAGTGACAGAAATGCTAAATTATATTTATCATCATATTCAAGGGCTTTTGGAGAGAAATTAGACAGACTCCTGCTGTGTGTGTGTGTGTGTGTGTGTGTGTGTGTGTGTGTGTGTGTGTGTGTGTGTGTGTGTGTGTGTGTGTGTGTGTGTGTGTGTGTGTGTGTGTGTGTGTGTGTGTGTGTGTGTGTGTGTGTGTGTGTGTGTGTGTGTGTGTGTGTGTGTGTGTGACTGTGTGTGTGTGTGTGTGTGTGTGTGTTTTCAGCTAGTGTTCTGTCCAATAGGTCTATTCTAAGGTATAGCATACAATTTACAATTTACAATTTAGGCATTTAGCAGACGCTCTTAATCCAGAGCGATTTACAATAGGCAAGAACAAAAAGCATGGGAATACATCACATATGTAAAAATGCATTTATCGCGAAACATGCGTAAGCTAAGAACGTGACTAGAACATATCTATATAATGACACTATACATATAAACTATAACTAGAACATATCTATATAATGACACTATACATATAAACTACACATATATGCTATACTATGCTGTACATATATACTATGAAGTGCTATGACTACATACAATGCACTTATTGTGCTGTCTACATGACATGCTATAAGTCTGTTTCAAATGCTATATAAGTCTAAGAAGTGCTGTCTAAGGGGGGTAGGGTAAGTGCTATGGGCCATGATGGAGTCTGAAAAGGTGGGTTTTCAGACTACGGCGGAAGATCGGGAGTGATGCTGCAGTTCTGATTGCAACGGGAAGTGCATTCCACAGTTTTGGGGCCAGAAGGGAGAAGAGTTTGGGACGTGTGGAGCGTTGCATAGCCTATACTTGTATTTTCAGTAGCACCGAAGAGCCGACTTTAGGACGGTACCCGCCCCCCCGAACCTCAAATGACGTCACATTGTAGGCTCTACAGAGCCAAATGACATCACATTGTAGGCTCTACAGAGCCAAATGACGTCACATTGAAGGCTCTACAGAGCCAAATGACATCACATTGTAGGCTCTACAGAGCCAAATGACGTCACATTGTAGGCTCTACAGAGCCAAATGACATCACATTGAAGGCTCTACAGAGCCAAATGACATCACATTGAAGGCTCTACAGAGCCAAATGACGTCACATTGTAGGCTCTACAGAGCCAAATGACGTCACATTGTAGGCTCTACAGAGCCAAATGATGTCACATTGTAGGCTCTACAGAGCCAAATGACGTCACATTGTAGGCTCTACAGAGCCAAATGACATCACATTGTAGGCTCTACAGAGCCAAATGACGTCACATTGTAGGCTCTACAGAGCCAAATGACATCACATTGTAGGCTCTACAGAGCCAAATGACGTCACATTGTAGGCTCTACAGAGCCAAATGACATCACATTGTAGGCTCTACAGAGCCAAATGACGTCACATTGTAGGCTCTACAGAGCCAAATGACATCACATTGAAGGCTCTACAGAGCCAAATGACGTCACATTGTAGGCTCTACAGAGCCAAATGACATCACATTGTAGGCTCTACAGAGCCAAATGACATCACATTGTAGGCTCTACAGAGCCAAATGACGTCACATTGTAGGCTCTACAGAGCCAAATGACATCACATTGTAGGCTCTACAGAGCCAAATGACGTCACATTGTAGGCTCTACAGAGCCAAATGACATCACATTGAAGGCTCTACAGAGCCAAATGACGTCACATTGAAGGCTCTACAGAGCCAAATGACGTCACATTGAAGGCTCTACAGAGCCAAATGACGTCACATTGTAGGCTCTACAGAGCCAAATGACGTCACATTGTAGGCTCTACAGAGCCCAATGACATCACATTGAAGGCTCTACAGAGCCAAATGACATCACATTGAAGGCTCTACAGAGCCAAATGACGTCACATTGAAGGCTCTACAGAGCCAAATGACGTCACATTGTAGGCTCTACAGAGCCAAATGACATCACATTGAAGGCTCTACAGAGCCAAATGACGTCACATTGAAGGCTCTACAGAGCCAAATGACGTCACATTGAAGGCTCTACAGAGCCGAATGACGTCACATTGTAGGCTCTACAGAGCCAAATGACGTCACATTGTAGGCTCTACAGAGCCAAATTACGTCACATTGAAGGCTCTACAGAGCCAAATGACATCACATTGAAGGCTCTACAGAGCCAAATGACGTCACATTGAAGGCTCTACAGAGCCAAATTACGTCACATTGAAGGCTCTACAGAGCCAAATGACGTCACATTGAAGGCTCTACAGAGCCAAATGACGTCACATTGAAGGCTCTACAGAGCCAAATGACATCACATTGAAGGCTCTACAGAGCCAAATGACATCACATTGTAGGCTCTACAGAGCCAAATGACGTCACATTGAAGGCTCTACAGAGCCAAATGACGTCACATTGAAGGCTCTACAGAGCCAAATGACATCACATTGTAGGCTCTACAGAGCCAAATGACATCACATTGAAGGCTCTACAGAGCCGAACCCACTTTTATTCGGCTCTAAAATAGGAGTATGAATCGCGCCTAAGTCTATACTACCTAAAGTAAAATCCTTTAGTGCTCATTTTATGTGTCCAGGCCTGTGATTGGTCGGTGTTCTCTCAGTCTGTCTCCAGGTCGAAGGTGTTCAGTCAGAGTGGAAACAGCAGAGACGTGCTGCCGATCCCCTTCAACCAATCGCAGTCCACCGCTCCACACACCAGGTAATTATCAACCAATCGCGCTCCACACACACCAGGTAATCATCAACCAATCGCAGTCCACCGCTCCACACACCAGATACTTATCAACCAATCGCAGTCCACCGCTCCACACACCAGATAATTATCAACCAATCGCAGTCCACCGCTCCACACACCAGATAATTATCAACCAATCGCAGTCCACCCGCTCCACACACCAGATAATTATCAACCAATCGCAGTCCACCTTTTTATAATTTCCTGAAGGATAAAGTCGCTTCATGATTGAAGATTGATGAGTGATAGATCTGTGTGTTGTTGTCTAAAAATATACTCTCCCGTCCGTCCGAAACAACACCGAAGCAAAATAAGTTTCGGTGTAGGCCAGGCCTGTCCCCGATTCTGATCACTAGGTACGCTGTTGACGGAAGATTTCACCCTTCTGAGCTGCGTACACTCACTGTGCTAAGAACGTAAAAGGCCACCGCGGCCCCGCCCGCCCTGTGCTCACCGTCATTTGCGCACCGTCCGTGCGCAAATAACGTAGCACGCTCTTTGCCGACTTTACGCAGGGCGGGCGGGGTCCTTTTGTGAATCGGGGAACCTACGCAGCCTGCGTAGTCTGCCTTTAGGAACAGTGCGAGGCAGCTGATTTATTCTTCAATGTATGCCGGTGTCGGTCGGCGTGTCGCGTGGCAAATATAACTAATCTACAAGCTCACAACGCTTACCCACGGCACCGTCTCGCGAAAACTTGCACAGCATTTTTATTTTTTTAAATTCGAACCTTAATTTTATATATTGAGTTATTCATTTATTTTTTTGATTCGAAAATTCGTTGGCAGCTCTACTGTGTTGTGGGGTAGCTGTGTTGTGGGGTAGCTGTGTTGTGGGGTAGCTGTGTTGTGGGGTAGCTGTGTTGTGGGGTAGCTGTGGAAAGCCCTGCCAATGTCGACTAGTTGTCTGTCTGTCTTCCTGCCTGCCTTTCTCCTTTGGGGGGGGCTGGGTACCCCAAGATTACAGCGAAATTAAAACAAAATACGGCAATTTTATTTCCGGTCGCGCGCGTCCGAAATGCACCACACAGCCCAGGGGGGCCCTGAAATTGTGTCTAGCCGTGGGAGGGTAAATCCGGCCCTGGCTGTATCAGTACAACTGTGTGTGTGCGTGCGTGCGTGCGTGCGTGCGTGCGTGCGTGCGTGCGTGCGTGCGTGCGTGCGTGCGTGCGTGCGTGCGTGTGTGTGTGTTGTAGACTTAGATAGTATTTTAAACAGACTTATAGCTTGTTACGTAGACAGCTCTAGAATTGCACTTTATGTAGTCATAGCACTTTATAGTACACATGTATAATATATTATATAGTATAGTATGTATAGTTTACATAGATACTCCACTGTTACGTTCTTAGTCTAGGCATGATTCATGATAACTACTTTTTATATATGTGATGTATGCCATGCTTTTGTTATTGCTTAATGTAAGTCGCTCTGGATTAAGAGCGTCTGCTAAATGCCTAAATTGTAAATTGTAATTGTGTGTGTGTGTCAGTACAACTCCTCAGGTGTTGAGTCCGACTCTATCCGCTCCTCCCAACGTTCAGCCCAGAAGATCTTCTAGACTGTTTACCTCAGCAAGTTCTACTGCTAAGGTACTAGCACTCACACACACTACTACAAGTTCTACTGCTAAGGTATTAGCACTCACACACACTACTACAAGTTCTACTGCTAAGGTACTAGCACTCACACACACTACTGCAAGTTCTACTGCTAAGGTATTAGCACTCACACACACTACTACAAGTTCTACTGCTAAGGTATTAGCACTCACACTACTACAAGTTCTACTGCTAAGGTATTAGCACTCACACACACTACTGCAAGTTCTACTGCTAAGGTACTAGCACTCACACACACTACTACAAGTTCTACTGCTAAGGTATTAGCACTCACACACTACTGCAAGTTCTACTGCTAAGGTATTAGCACTCACACACACACTACTACAAGTTCTACTGCTAAGGTATTAGCACTCACACACACTACTACAAGTTCTACTGCTAAGGTATTAGCACTCACACACACTACTACAAGTTCTACTGCTAAGGTATTAGCACTCACACACACTACTACAAGTTCTACTGCTAAGGTATTAGCACTCACACACACTACTACAAGATCTACTGCTAAGGTATTAGCACTCACACACACTACTACAAGTTCTACTGCTAAGGTATTAGCACTCACACACACTACTACAAGTTCTACTGCTAAGGTACTAGCACTCACTCACACTACTACAAGTTCTACTGCTAAGGTACTAGCACTCACACACACTACTACAAGTTCTACTGCTAAGGTATTAGCACTCACACTACTACAAGTTCTACTGCTAAGGTACTAGCACTCACACACACTACTACAAGTTCTACTGCTAAGGTATTAGCACTCACACACACTACTACAAGATCTACTGCTAAGGTATTAGCACTCACACACACTACTACAAGTTCTACTGCTAAGGTATTAGCACTCACACACACTACTACAAGTTCTACTGCTAAGGTATTAGCACTCACACACACTACTACAAGTTCTACTGCTAAGGTATTAGCACTCACACACACTACTACAAGTTCTACTGCTAAGGTACTAGCACTCACACACACTACTACAAGTTCTACTGCTAAGGTATTAGCACTCACACACACTACTACAAGTTCTACTGCTAAGGTATTAGCACTCACACACACTACTACAAGTTCTACTGCTAAGGTATTAGCACTCACACTACTACAAGTTCTACTGCTAAGGTACTAGCACTCACACACACTACTACAAGTTCTACTGCTAAGGTATTAGCACTCACACACACTACTACAAGTTCTACTGCTAAGGTATTAGCACTCACACACACTACTACAAGTTCTACTGCTAAGGTATTAGCACTCACACACACTACTACAAGTTCTACTGCTAAGGTATTAGCACTCACACACACTACTACAAGTTCTACTGCTAAGGTATTAGCACTCACACACACTACTACAAGTTCTACTGCTAAGGTATTAGCACTCACACACACTACTACAAGTTCTACTGCTAAGGTATTAGCACTCACACACACTACTACAAGTTCTACTGCTAAGGTATTAGCACTCACACACACTACTACAAGTTCTACTGCTAAGGTATTAGCACTCACACACACTACTACAAGTTCTACTGCTAAGGTATTAGCACTCACACACACTACTACAAGTTCTACTGCTAAGGTACTAGCACTCACACACACTACTACAAGTTCTACTGCTAAGGTATTAGCACTCACACTACTACAAGTTCTACTGCTAAGGTATTAGCACTCACACACACTACTACAAGTTCTACTGCTAAGGTACTAGCACTCACACTACTACAAGTTCTACTGCTAAGGTATTAGCACTCACACACACTACTACAAGTTCTACTGCTAAGGTACTAGCACTCACACTACTACAAGT
>NW_027638215.1:107500-165000 GCF_951216825.1 Electrona antarctica
CCCCCCCATCTGAAAATATGTTGTTCCAGGGACCACCCAGAAGCAAACATTTGAGTTAAAATGTCCACTCTGTAATAATATATATTCAAATATTTGAGGCACATTTAACGATTTTTCAAAAATAGCAGACATACAAGCTCGTAGCGCGGCACGAGCTTGTAGATCTGCTATTTTTCAATAGCTAAAGTGTAACATAATGCTTTAAAACACCAAAAGGGGTTCCCGCCCAGAATGGATTAAGACCAGGCAGTATGTGGAGTTACTTTATTCCTATAGGGTTAGGGTTAGGGTTAACCCTAACCCTTTATTCCTATAGGGTTAGGGTTAACCCTACTATGGGCTTTATTCCTATAGGGTTAGGGTTAGGGTTAACCCTACTATGGGCTTTATTCCTATAGGGTTAGGGTTAGGGTTAACCCTACTATGGGCTTTATTCCTATAGGGTTAGGGTTAACCCTACTATGGGCTTTATTCCTATAGGGTTAGGGTTAGGGTTAACCCTAACCCTTTATTCCTATAGGGTTAGGGTTAGGGTTAACCCTACTATGGGCTTTATTCCTATAGGGTTAGGGTTAACCCTACTATGGGCTTTATTCCTATAGGGTTAGGGTTAGGGTTAACCCTAACCCTTTATTCCTATAGGGTTAGGGTTAGGGTTAACCCTACTATGGGCTTTATTCCTATAGGGTTAGGGTTAGGGTTAACCCTACTATGGGCTTTATTCCTATAGGGTTAGGGTTAGGGTTAACCCTACTATGGGCTTTATTCCTATAGGGTTAGGGTTAGGGTTAACCCTACTATGGGCTTTATTCCTATAGGGTTAGGGTTAGGGTTAACCCTACTATGGGCTTTATTCCTATAGGGTTAGGGTTAGGGTTAGGGTTAACCCTACTATGGGCTTTATTCCTATAGGGTTAGGGTTAGGGTTAACCCTACTATGGGCTTTATTCCTATAGGGTTAGGGTTAGGGTTAACCCTACTATGGGCTTTATTCCTATAGGGTTAGGGTTAGGGTTAACCCTACTATGGGCTTTATTCCTATAGGGTTAGGGTTAGGGTTAACCCTACTATGGGCTTTATTCCTATAGGGTTAGGGTTAGGGTTAACCCTACTATGGGCTTTATTCCTATAGGGTTAGGGTTAGGGTTAACCCTACTATGGGCTTTATTCCTATAGGGTTAGGGTTAGCGTTAACCCTACTATGGGCTTTATTCCTATAGGGTTAGGGTTAGGGTTAACCCTACTATGGGCTTTATTCCTATAGGGTTAGGGTTAGGGTTAACCCTACTATGGGCTTTATTCCTATAGGGTTAGGGTTAGGGTTAACCCTACTATGGGCTTTATTCCTATAGGGTTAGGGTTAGGGTTAACCCTACTATGGGCTTTATTCCTATAGGGTTAGGGTTAGGGTTAACCCTACTATGGGCTTTATTCCTATAGGGTTAGGGTTAGGGTTAACCCTACTATGGGCTTTATTCCTATAGGGTTAGGGTTAGGGTTAACCCTACTATGGGCTTTATTCCTATAGGGTTAGGGTTAGGGTTAACCCTACTATGGGCTTTATTCCTATAGGGTTAGGGTTAGGGTTAACCCTACTATGGGCTTTATTCCTATAGGGTTAGGGTTAGGGTTAACCCTACTATGGGCTTTATTCCTATAGGGTTAGGGTTAGGGTTAACCCTACTATGGGCTTTATTCCTATAGGGTTAGGGTTAGGGTTAACCCTACTATGGGCTTTATTCCTATAGGGTTAGGGTTAGGGTTAACCCTACTATGGGCTTTATTCCTATAGGGTTAGGGTTAGGGTTAACCCTACTATGGGCTTTATTCCTATAGGGTTAGGGTTAGGGTTAACCCTACTATGGGCTTTATTCCTATAGGGTTAGGGTTAGGGTTAACCCTACTATGGGCTTTATTCCTATAGGGTTAGGGTTAGGGTTAACCCTACTATGGGCTTTATTCCTATAGGGTTAGGGTTAGCGTTAACCCTACTATGGGCTTTATTCCTATAGGGTTAGGGTTAGCGTTAACCCTACTATGGGCTTTATTCCTATAGGGTTAGGGTTAGCGTTAACCCTACTATGGGCTTTATTCCTATAGGGTTAGGGTTAGGGTTAACCCTACTATGGGCTTTATTCCTATAGGGTTAGGGTTAGGGTTAACCCTACTATGGGCTTTATTCCTATAGGGTTAGGGTTAGGGTTAACCCTACTATGGGCTTTATTCCTATAGGGTTAGGGTTAGGGTTAACCCTACTATGGGCTTTATTCCTATAGGGTTAGGGTTAGGGTTAGGGTTAACCCTACTATGGGCTTTATTCCTATAGGGTTAGGGTTAGGGTTAACCCTACTATGGGCTTTATTCCTATAGGGTTAGGGTTAGGGTTAACCCTACTATGGGCTTTATTCCTATAGGGTTAGGGTTAGGGTTAACCCTACTATGGGCTTTATTCCTATAGGGTTAGGGTTAGGGTTAACCCTACTATGGGCTTTATTCCTATAGGGTTAGGGTTAGGGTTAACCCTACTATGGGCTTTAGTTAAAACATTTAAATGGGTTAGGGTTAGGGTTAGGGTTAACCCTACTATGGGCTTTAGTTAAAACATTTGAATGATGAACTATGAACTGAACCAGTTCATTTTTAACTGTGAACTGGTTCACAGAAATGAGGAATTATAGTTCGAAAATAACTGGCAAATGACATACTGTGTGTGTGTGTGTGTGTGTGTGTGTGTGTGTGTGTGTGTGTGTGTGTGTGTGTGTGTGTGTGTGTGTGTGTGTGTGTGTGTGTGTGTGTGTGTGTGTGTGTGTGTAGTCATGGTGTGTAGCAGGTAATTGTTTTAGTCTCCAGAGAGAACACGACATCGCTATCAAGTTCTTCCAACGAGCAATACAGGTAATTAATTAATGCAGGTAATTAATTAGTACAGGTCATTTGATTAATTACAATACAGGTAATTGTGAATGTTGATGTGATGGACTTAGCGCCCTCTAGTGGACTTAGCGCCCTCTAGCGATACTGACGTCAGACTTCGGTGCTCTATTCTCTCTCTAATCGCAGTAATAACTCTCTGGCTCCCTCTCCAGGTGGACCCCAGCTTTGCGTACGCCTACACTCTGCTCGGACATGAGTTCGTATTAACGGAGGAGTTGGACAAAGCCTTATCCTGCTTCAGGAACGCTATTAGAGTCAACAGTAGACACTACAATGCCTGGTAATTTCTAGTTTGTTCCATGTTCTCCCCGTGTCCCCTAGGGTAGGTACCCTCACATGTTCTCCCCGTGTCCCCTAGGGTAGGTACCCTCACATGTTCTCCCCATGTCCCCTAGGGTAGGTACCCTCACATGTTCTCCCCGTGTCCCCTAGGGTAGGTACCCTCACATGTTATCCCTGTGTCCCCTAGGGTAGGTACCCTCACATGTTATCCCCGTGTCCCCTAGGGTAGGTACCCTCACATGTTCTCCCCGTGTCCCCTAGGGTAGGTACCCTCACACGTTCTCCCCGTGTCCTCTAGGGTAGGTACCCTCACATGTTCTCCCCGTGTCCCCTAGGGTAGGTACCCTCACATGTTCTCCCCGTGTCCCCTAGGGTAGGTACCCTCACATGTTCTCCCCGTGTCCCCTAGGGTAGGTACCCTCACATGTTCTCCCCGTGTCCCCTAGGGTAGGTACCCTCACACGTTCTCCCCGTGTCCCCTAGGGTGGGTACCCTCACATGTTCTCCCCGTGTCCCCTAGGGTAGGTACCCTTACATGTTCTCCCTGTGTCCCCTAGGGTAGGTACCCTCACATGTTCTCCCCGTGTCCCCTAGGGTAGGTACCCTTACATGTTCTCCCCGTGTCCCCTAGGGTAGGTACCCTCACATGTTCTCCCCGTGTCCCCTAGGGTAGGTACCCTTACATGTTCTCCCCGTGTCCCCTAGGGTAGGTACCCTCACATGTTCTCCCCGTGTCCCCTAGGGTAGGTACCCTCACACGTTCTCCCCGTGTCCCCTAGGGTGGATACCCTCACATGTTCTCCCCATGTCCCCTATAGGTACCCTCACATGTTCTCCCTGTGTCCCCTAGGGTAGGTAGATAAAGATATGAGGAGGAATTATAGTTAGACAATACCTTGGCAAATGACTGTGTGTGTGTGTGTGTGTGTGTGTGTGTGTGTGTGTGTGTGTGTGTGTGTGTGTGTGTGTGTGTGTGTGTGTGTGTGTGTGTGTGTGTGTGTGTGTGTGTGTGTGTGTGTGTGTGTGTGTGTGTGCGCGTTAGGTATGGTTTAGGGATGATCTACTACAAGCAGGAGAAGTTCAACTTAGCAGAAATTCACTTCAAGAAAGCTCTGAGTATCAACCCTCAGTCGTCAGTGCTACTGTGTCACATTGGAGTGGTACGTATGATAATTATATTAATTATGTTAATTATAATGATAATTAAAAGCTATCAACTCAGAGCAAGTCGGTACACGTTATCTCTAGTCATGTGATCAAGACGGATCTGTCCGATTGTTGTTGGATTTGTTTGTCCATCAAGATGATGTTGTTTCTCACCAATCAACATATTGTGTCTGTGAAATAATTTCATGAGCGTTAATCCCCACTGTGTGCGTGCGTGTGTGTGCGTGTGTGTGCGTGTGTGCGTTCAGGTCCAACATGCTCTGAAGAAGTCAGACTGTGCTCTAGAGACTCTGAACAGAGCGATCAACATCGACCCCAAAAACCCTCTGTGTAAATTCCACCGAGCGTCCATCCTGTTCGCTAACGAGAAGTATAAGGTAAATATATATACTAGTAATATTACTACTACTAATACTACTACTACAACACCAGAGTAATGTAGTAAGAGAGTGGTGACACGCTTTGATCTCGCCGCAAAGCGGGTGCCTATGGGCGATAGTTCCAAACATTGCTCCTATGGCTGGAACTATTCCATTGAGACAAAGCGGGTGCCTATGGGTGATAGTTCCAAACATTGCTCCTATGGCTGGAACTATCCCATTGAGACAAAGCGGGTGCCTATGGGCGATAGTTCCAAACATTGCTCCTATGGCTGGAACTATCCCATTGAGACAAAGCGGGTGCCTATGGGCGATAGTTCCAAACATTGCTCCTATGGCTGGAACTATCCCATTGAGAATGAGCACTTCCGCATTCCATTGTTACAATGAGAGTCAACGGGAGTGTCATTACTCTCTTACTAGATTACTCTGTACTACACACACTGTATATATACAGTGTTGTCCCTGAACTCGTTCAAAGAACGATCGTTCACGAACGCGTTCATATTTAGGGTGAATGTGAACTGAACGTACTGTATTTCTGCCTGATGAACTGAACGTACTGTATTTCTGCCTGATGAACTGAACGTACTGTATTTCTGCCTGATGAACTGAACGTACTGTATTTCTGCCTGATGAACGTCATTGTGAACGCCTTCATTTCTGGCGTGTGTGAACGTCACTTTCTCACAGTTCAACTTTGTTCAAGAGTGAGTGTTTCCATGGAGCCTTCCAGGCGAACCCCACGCTAAAACACACCCTAAACAGGCCTTAATATCTAGCGGAAACCCCACCAATAAGTCCTTATCCGACATAAATTAACTAATCTTTCTCAGCCATTTCACATTGCAAAAGAGCTAATATTTCCAAAATGTAAAAAAATGATAAGGAATTAATTTGGATAATGGTAATGGAGATATTGTAAAAGTTGCCACTTTATTAATCCCAAAGGTTGGAGTTCATTCCCAATAGCAGACTTTATTCCTATGGGCTGTGGCAATAATTAAAAAAAAGAAAAATAACTCTAATAGTTCATTTTTTGGAACCATGAACTTTAGTTAAAACATTTGAATGATGAACTATGAACTGAACGAGTTCATTTTTAAAATTTTGAACTGTGAACTGGTTCACATAAATGAGGAATTATAGTTCGAAAATAACGTGTGTGTGTGTGTGTGTGTGTGTGTGTGTGTGTGTGTGTGTGTGTGTGTGTGTGTGTGTGTGTGTGTGTGTGTGTGTGTGTGTGTGTGTGTGTGTGTGTGTGTGTGTGTGTGTGTGTGTGTGTGTGTGTGTGTGTGTGTGTGTGTGTGTGTGTGTGTGTGTGTGTGTGTGTGTGTGTCCGTCCTCAGGCTGCGCTCCAGGAGTTGGAGGAGTTGAAACAAATCGTTCCCAAAGAGTCTCTGGTTTACTTCCTCATCGGCAAGGTAACACGACCTTTGACCTCTAACCCAGGGGGTTTCAACCTTTTTATACTGAAGTACTGGCACTCCAACGACTGCCGTAATAACTGACGTTCAAACAGCAGCGTAGACGTAGAAATACAGCAGCGTAGACCTGCCCTTTGTGTTCCATTCCTATAATAACTGACGTTCAAACAGCAGCGTAGACCTGCCCTTTGTGTTCCATTCCTATAATAACTGATGTTCAAACACAGCAGCGTAGACCTGCCCTTTGTGTTCCATTCCTATAATAACTGATGTTAAAACACAGCAGCGTAGACCTGCCCTTTGTGTTCCATTCCTATAATAACTGATGTTAAAACACAGCAGCGTAGACCTGCCCTTTGTGTTCCATTCCTATAATAACTGATGTTAAAACACAGCAGCGTAGACCTGCCCTTTGTGTTCCATTCCTATAATAACTGACGTTAAAACACAGCAGCGTAGACCTGCCCTTTGTGTTCCATTCCTATAATAACTGATGTTAAAACACAGCAGCGTAGACCTGCCCTTTGTGTTCCATTCCTATAATAACTGATGTTCAAACACAGCAGCGTAGACCTGCCCTTTGTGTTCCATTCCTATAATAACTGATGTTCAAACACAGCAGCGTAGACCTGCCCTTTGTGTTCCATTCCTATAATAACTGATGTTAAAACACAGCAGCGTAGACCTGCCCTTTGTGTTCCATTCCTATAATAACTGATGTTCAAACACAGCAGCGTAGACCTGCCCTTTGTGTTCCATTCCTATAATAACTGATGTTAAAACACAGCAGCGTAGACATGCCCTTTGTGTTCCATTCCTATAATAACTGATGTTATAAAACAGCAGCGTAGACCTGCCCTTTGTGTTCCATTCCTATAATAACTGATGTTCAAACACAGCAGCGTAGACCTGCCCTTTGTGTTCCATTCCTATAATAACTGATGTTCAAACAGCAGCGTAGACCTGCCCTTTGTGTTCCATTCCTATAATAACTGATGTTCAAACACAGCAGCGTAGACCTGCCCTTTGTGTTCCATTCCTATAATAACTGATGTTCAAACACAGCAGCGTAGACCTGCCCTTTGTGTTCCATTCCTATAATAACTGATGTTCAAACACAGCAGCGTAGACCTGCCCTTTGTGTTCCATTCCTATAATAACTGATGTTCAAACAGCAGCGTAGACCTGCCCTTTGTGTTCCATTCCTATAATAACTGATGTTCAAACACAGCAGCGTAGACCTGCCCTTTGTGTTCCATTCCTATAATAACTGATGTTCAAACAGCAGCGTAGACCTGCCCTTTGTGTTCCATTCCTATAATAACTGATGTTCAAACACAGCAGCGTAGACCTGCCCTTTGTGTTCCATTCCTATAATAACTGATGTTCAAACACAGCAGCGTAGACCTGCCCTTTGTGTTCCATTCCTATAATAACTGATGTTCAAACAGCAGCGTAGACCTGCCCTTTGTGTTCCATTCCTATAATAACTGATGTTAAAACACAGCAGCGTAGACCTGCCCTTTGTGTTCCATTCCTATAATAACTGATGTTAAAACACAGCAGCGTAGACCTGCCCTTTGTGTTCCATTCCTATAATAACTGATGTTAAAATACAGCAGCGTAGACCTGCCCTTTGTGTTCCATTCCTATAATAACTGATGTTAAAATACAGCAGCGTAGACCTGCCCTTTGTGTTCCATTCCTATAATAACTGATGTTAAAATACAGCAGCGTAGACCTGCCCTTTGTGTTCCATTCCTATAATAACTGATGTTCAAACAGCAGTGTAGACCTGCCCTTTGTGTTCCATTCCTATAATAACTGATGTTCAAACAGCAGTGTAGACCTGCCCTTTGTGTTCCATTCCTATAATAACTGATGTTCAAACAGCAGTGTAGACCTGCCCTTTGTGTTCCATTCCTATAATAACTGATGTTAAAATACAGCAGCGTAGACCTGCCCTTTGTGTTCCATTCCTATAATAACTGATGTTCAAACAGCAGCGTAGACCTGCCCTTTGTGTTCCATTCCTATAATAACTGATGTTCAAACACAGCAGCGTAGACCTGCCCTTTGTGTTCCATTCCTATAATAACTGACGTTCAAACACAGCAGCGTAGACCTGCCCTTTGTGTTCCATTCCTATAATAACTGATGTTCAAACAGCAGCATAGACCTGCCCTTTGTGTTCCATTCCTATAACTGATGTTAAAACAGCAGCGTAGACCTGCCCTTTGTGTTCCATTCCTATAATAACTGACGTTCAAACACAGCAGCGTAGACCTGCCCTTTGTGTTCCATTCCTATAATAACTGATGTTCAAACAGCAGCATAGACCTGCCCTTTGTGTTCCATTCCTATAACTGATGTTAAAACACAGCAGCGTAGACCTGCCCTTTGTGTTCCATTCCTATAATAACTGATGTTCAAACAGCAGCGTAGACCTGCCCTTTGTGTTCCATTCCTATAATAACTGACGTTCAAACAGCAGCGTAGACCTGCCCTTTGTGTTCCATTCCTATAATAACTGACGTTCAAACAGCAGCGTAGACCTGCCCTTTGTGTTCCATTCCTATAATAACTGATGTTCAAATACAGCAGCGTAGACCTGCCCTTTGTGTTCCATTCCTATAATAACTGATGTTCAAACAGCAGCGTAGACCTGCCCTTTGTGTTCCATTCCTATAATAACTGATGTTAAAACAGCAGCGTAGACCTGCCCTTTGTGTTCCATTCCTATAATAACTGATGTTAAAACACAGCAGCGTAGACCTGCCCTTTGTGTTCCATTCCTATAATAACTGATGTTAAAATACAGCAGCGTAGACCTGCCCTTTGTGTTCCATTCCTATAATAACTGATGTTCAAATACAGCAGCGTAGACCTGCCCTTTGTGTTCCATTCCTATAATAACTGATGTTCAAACAGCAGCGTAGACCTGCCCTTTGTGTTCCATTCCTATAATAACTGACGTTCAAACAGCAGCGTAGACCTGCCCTTTGTGTTCCATTCCTATAATAACTGATGTTCAAATACAGCAGCGTAGACCTGCCCTTTGTGTTCCATTCCTATAATAACTGATGTTAAAACACAGCAGCGTAGACCTGCCCTTTGTGTTCCATTCCTATAATAACTGATGTTAAAACAGCAGCGTAGACCTGCCCTTTGTGTTCCATTCCTATAATAACTGATGTTAAAACACAGCAGCGTAGACCTGCCCTTTGTGTTCCATTCCTATAATAACTGATGTTCAAATACAGCAGCGTAGACCTGCCCTTTGTGTTCCATTCCTATAATAACTGACGTTCAAACAGCAGCGTAGACCTGCCCTTTGTGTTCCATTCCTATAATAACTGATGTTCAAATACAGCAGCGTAGACCTGCCCTTTGTGTTCCATTCCTATAATAACTGACGTTCAAACAGCAGCGTAGACCTGCCCTTTGTGTTCCATTCCTATAATAACTGATGTTCAAACAGCAGCGTAGACCTGCCCTTTGTGTTCCATTCCTATAATAACTGATGTTAAAATACAGCAGCGTAGACCTGCCCTTTGTGTTCCATTCCTATAATAACTGACGTTCAAACAGCAGCGTAGACCTGCCCTTTGTGTTCCATTCCTATAATAACTGATGTTCAAACAGCAGCGTAGACCTGCCCTTTGTGTTCCATTCCTATAATAACTGATGTTAAAATACAGCAGCGTAGACCTGCCCTTTGTGTTCCATTCCTATAATAACTGATGTTCAAACACAGCAGCGTAGACCTGCCCTTTGTGTTCCATTCCTATAATAACTGATGTTAAAACACAGCAGCGTAGACCTGCCCTTTGTGTTCCATTCCTATAATAACTGATGTTCAAACACAGCAGCGTAGACCTGCCCTTTGTGTTCCATTCCTATAATAACTGATGTTCAAACAGCAGCATAGACCTGCCCTTTGTGTTCCATTCCTATAATAACTGATGTTCAAACAGCAGTGTAGACCTGCCCTTTGTGTTCCATTCCTATAATAACTGATGTTCAAATACAGCAGCGTAGACCTGCCCTTTGTGTTCCATTCCTATAATAACTGATGTTAAAATACAGCAGCGTAGACCTGCCCTTTGTGTTCCATTCCTATAATAACTGACGTTCAAACACAGCAGCGTAGACCTGCCCTTTGTGTTCCATTCCTATAATAACTGACGTTCAAACACAGCAGCGTAGACCTGCCCTTTGTGTTCCATTCCTATAATAACTGATGTTCAAACAGCAGCGTAGACCTGCCCTTTGTGTTCCATTCCTATAATAACTGACGTTCAAACACAGCAGCGTAGACCTGCCCTTTGTGTTCCATTCCTATAATAACTGATGTTCAAACAGCAGCGTAGACCTGCCCTTTGTGTTCCATTCCTATAATAACTGATGTTCAAACAGCAGCGTAGACCTGCCCTTTGTGTTCCATTCCTATAATAACTGACGTTCATACAGCAGCGTAGACCTGCCCTTTGTGTTCCATTCCTATAATAACTGATGTTCAAACAGCAGCGTAGACCTGCCCTTTGTGTTCCATTCCTATAATAACTGACGTTCAAACACAGCAGCGTAGACCTGCCCTTTGTGTTCCATTCCTATAATAACTGACGTTCATACAGCAGCGTAGACCTGCCCTTTGTGTTCCATTCCTATAATAACTGATGTTCAAACACAGCAGCGTAGACCTGCCCTTTGTGTTCCATTCCTATAATAACTGATGTTAAAACACAGCAGCGTAGACCTGCCCTTTGTGTTCCATTCCTATAATAACTGATGTTAAAACACAGCAGCGTAGACCTGCCCTTTGTGTTCCATTCCTATAATAACTGATGTTAAAACACAGCAGCGTAGACCTGCCCTTTGTGTTCCATTCCTATAATAACTGATGTTCAAACACAGCAGCGTAGACCTGCCCTTTGTGTTCCATTCCTATAATAACTGATGTTAAAATACAGCAGCGTAGACCTGCCCTTTGTGTTCCATTCCTATAATAACTGATGTTAAAACACAGCAGCGTAGACCTGCCCTTTGTGTTCCATTCCTATAATAACTGATGTTATAATACAGCAGCGTAGACCTGCCCATTGTGTTCCATTCCTATAATAACTGACGTTCAAACACAGCAGCGTAGACCTGCCCTTTGTGTTCCATTCCTATAATAACTGATGTTCAAACAGCAGCGTAGACCTGCCCTTTGTGTTCCATTCCTATAATAACTGATGTTAAAATACAGCAGCGTAGACCTGCCCTTTGTGTTCCATTCCTATAATAACTGATGTTAAAATACAGCAGCGTAGACCTGCCCTTTGTGTTCCATTCCTATAATAACTGATGTTAAAATACAGCAGCGTAGACCTGCCCTTTGTGTTCCATTCCTATAATAACTGATGTTAAAATACAGCAGCGTAGACCTGCCCTTTGTGTTCCATTCCTATAATAACTGATGTTCAAACAGCAGCGTAGACCTGCCCTTTGTGTTCCATTCCTATAATAACTGATGTTAAAATACAGCAGCGTAGATCTGCCCTTTGTGTTCCATTCCTATAATAACTGATGTTCAAACAGCAGTGTAGACCTGCCCTTTGTGTTCCATTCCTATAATAACTGATGTTAAAATACAGCAGCGTAGACCTGCCCTTTGTGTTCCATTCCTATAATAACTGATGTTAAAATACAGCAGCGTAGACCTGCCCTTTGTGTTCCATTCCTATAATAACTGATGTTAAAACACAGCAGCGTAGACCTGCCCTTTGTGTTCCATTCCTATAATAACTGATGTTAAAACACAGCAGCGTAGACCTGCCCTTTGTGTTCCATTCCTATTGAGCCTATTTCAACCAATTTCTTGGTCAGAACAACTACCTGTATTAATATAAATATTAATACAGGGTTTTGGGCGACTCCTCTGAGTACCACCAGAGGGGGCTCAAGTACCACTAGTGGTACTAGTACCAGTGGTTGGGAACCCATGCTCGAGTCTAACCCTGTTAATATGAACCCACTCAGGAGGGGAAGCGCTATGCTAGCTAACCCTGTTAATATTAACCCACTCAGGACGGGAAGCGCTATGCTAGCTAACCCTGTTAATATTAACCCACTCAGGACGGGAAGCGCTATGCTAGCTAACCCTGTTAATATTAACCCATTCAGGACGGGAAGCGCTATGCTAGCTAACCCTGTTAATATTAACCCATTCAGGACGGGAAGCGCTATGCTAGCTAACCCTGTTAATATTAACCCATTCAGGACGGGAAGCGCTATGCTAGCTAACCCTGTTAATATTAACCCATTCAGGACGGGAAGCGCTATGCTAGCTAACCCTGTTAATATTAACCCATTCAGGACGGGAAGCGCTATGCTAGCTAACCCTGTTAATATTAACCCATTCAGGACGGGAAGCGCTATGCTAGCTAACCCTGTTTGTAATATTAACCCATTCAGGACGGGAAGCGCTATGCTAGCTAACCCTGTTTGTAATATTAACCCATTCAGGACGGGAAGCGCTATGCTAGCTAACCCTGTTTGTAATATTAACCCATTCAGGACGGGAAGCGCTATGCTAGCTAACCCTGTTTGTAATATTAACCCATTCAGGACGGGAAGCGCTATGCTAGCTAACCCTGTTAATATTAACCCATTCAGGAGGGGAAGCGCTATGCTAGCTAACCCTGTTAATATTAACCCATTCAGGACGGGAAGCGCTATGCTAGCTAACCCTGTTAATATTAACCCATTCAGGACGGGAAGCGCTATGCTAGCTAACCCTGTTAATATTAACCCATTCAGGACGGGAAGCGCTATGCTAGCTAACCCTGTTTGTAATATTAACCCATTCAGGACGGGAAGCGCTATGCTAGCTAACCCTGTTTGTAATATTAACCCATTCAGGACGGGAAGCGCTATGCTAGCTAACCCTGTTAATATTAACCCACTCAGGACGGGAAGCGCTATGCTAGCTAACCCTGTTAATATTAACCCATTCAGGACGGGAAGCGCTATGCTAGCTAACCCTGTTAATATTAACCCATTCAGGACGGGAAGCGCTATGCTAGCTAACCCTGTTAATATTAACCCATTCAGGACGGGAAGCGCTATGCTAGCTAACCCTGTTAATAATAACCCATTCAGGACGGGAAGCGCTATGCTAGCTAACCCTGTTAATATTAACCCATTCAGGACGGGAAGCGCTATGCTAGCTAACCCTGTTAATATTAACTCATTCAGGACGGGAAGCGCTATGCTAGCTAACCCTGTTAATATTAACCCGTTCAGGACGGGAAGCGCTATGCTAGCTAACCCTGTTAATATTAACCCATTCAGGACGGGAAGCGCTATGCTAGCTAACCCTGTTAATATTAACCCATTCAGGACGGGAAGCGCTATGCTAGCTAACCCTGTTAATATTAACCCATTCAGGAGGGGAAGCGCTATGCTAGCTAACCCTGTTAATATTAACCCATTCAGGACGGGAAGCGCTATGCTAGCTAACCCTGTTAATATTAACCCATTCAGGACGGGAAGCGCTATGCTAGCTAACCCTGTTAATATTAACCCATTCAGGAGGGGAAGCGCTATGCTAGCTAACCCTGTTAATATTAACCCATTCAGGACGGGAAGCGCTATGCTAGCTAACCCTGTTTGTAATATTAACCCATTCAGGACGGGAAGCGCTATGCTAGCTAACCCTGTTTGTAATATTAACCCATTCAGGACGGGAAGCGCTATGCTAGCTAACCCTGTTTGTAATATTAACCCATTCAGGACGGGAAGCGCTATGCTAGCTAACCCTGTTAATATTAACCCACTCAGGACGGGAAGCGCTATGCTAGCTAACCCTGTTAATATTAACCCATTCAGGACGGGAAGCGCTATGCTAGCTAACCCTGTTAATATTAACCCATTCAGGACGGGAAGCGCTATGCTAGCTAACCCTGTTAATATTAACCCATTCAGGACGGGAAGCGCTATGCTAGCTAACCCTGTTTGTAATGTTATTAAGTGACAGAACAGACAAAACAAACCTCCAAAGTGATACACTTTAAGTGACAGAACAGACCAAACCTCCAAAGTGATACATATATCAGTCTTTAGATTCTATGTTGCTTTATTTCATCCTGACCCTGATGACCTTTGAACTCTGACCTTTACAGGTGTATAAGAAGCTAGGCCACACCCACCTGGCCCTGATGAACTTCTCGTGGGCGATGGATCTCGACCCGAAAGGAGCCAACAACCAGATCAAAGAAGCCATCGATAAACGATACCTGCCTGACGACGAGGAGCCAATCACAGAGCAGTATCCATACGACTCAGGTACGAGGTCAGCCAATCACCGAGCAGTGTCCGTAACCACTCTGGTACGAGGCAACCAATTAAATTGTGAGGCGGAGTAAGTTATATATTAAATTATTTATTTGTAATTGGGGGAGGGCGTTTGGTAGCCCACAGCGCCGTTTAGATGAGAGAGAGTTGTGACAACCTCGTTCTCTTCATGGGGCTTCAGTCCACAGCGCCGTTTAGATGAGAGAGAGTTGTGACAACCTCGTTCTCTTCATGGGGCTTCAGTCACAGCGCCGTTTAGATGAGAGAGAGTTGTGACAACCTCGTTCTCTTCATGGGGCTTCAGTCCGTTTAGATGAGAGAGAGTTGTGACAACCTCGTTCTCTTCATGGGGCTTCAGTCCGTTTAGATGAGAGAGAGTTGTGACAACCTCGTTCTCTTCATGGGGCTTTAGATGAGAGAGAGTTGTGACAACCTCGTTCTCTTCATGGGGCTTTAGATGAGAGAGAGTTGTGACAACCTCGTTCTCTTCATGGGTTTGGTAGCCCACAGCGCCGTTTAGATGAGAGAGAGTTGTGACAACCTCGTTCTCTTCATGGGGCTTCAGTCCACAGCGCCGTTTAGATGAGAGAGAGTTGTGACAACCTCGTTCTCTTCATGGGGCTTCAGTCCAATTGATGATATGCACACGGCTGCCAACTTCCCAGCAAGGTGCTGCCTAGGTGCTTCCTACCTAGGTGCTACCTAGGTAGGAAGCACCTAGGTGCTACCTAGGTGCTTCCTACCTAGGTGCTACCTACCTAGGTGCTACCTAGGTAGGAAGCACCTAGGTGCTACCTAGGTGCTTCCTACCTAGGTAGCACCTAGGTAGGAAGCACCTAGGTAGGAAGCACCTAGGTAGGAAGCACCTAGGTGCTACCTAGGTAGGTAGCACCTAGGTAGGAAGCACCTAGGTGCTACCTAGGTAGGTAGCACCTAGGTAGGAAGCACCTAGGTGCTACCTAGGTAGGTAGCACCTAGGTAGGAAGCACCTAGGTAGGAAGCACCTAGGTAGGAAGCACCTAGGTGCTACCTAGGTAGGAAGCACCTAGGTGCTACCTAGGTAGGAAGCACCTAGGTAGGAAGCACCTAGGTGCTACCTAGGTGCTTCCTACCTAGGTGCTACCTACCTAGGTGCTACCTAGGTAGGAAGCACCTAGGTGCTACCTAGGTGCTACCTACCTAGGTGCTACCTAGGTAGCACCTAGGTGCTACCTAGGTCCTTCCTACCTAGGTGCTTCCTACCTAGGTGCTACCTAGGTCCTTCCTACCTAGGTGCTACCTAGGTCCTTCCTACCTAGGTGCTACCTAGGTGCTACCTAGGTCCTTCCTACCTAGGTGCTACCTAGGTGCTACCTAGGTCCTTCCTACCTAGGTGCTACCTAGGTGCTACCTAGGTCCTTCCTACCTAGGTGCTACCTAGGTGCTACCTAGGTCCTTCCTACCTAGGTGCTACCTAGGTCCTTCCTACCTAGGTGCTACCTAGGTGCTACCTAGGTGCTACCTAGGTCCTTCCTACCTAGGTGCTACCTAGGTGCTACCTAGGTGCTACCTAGGTCCTTCCTACCTAGGTGCTACCTAGGTGCTACCTAGGTGCTACCTAGGTCCTTCCTACCTAGGTGCTACCTAGGTGCTACCTAGGTGCTACCTAGGTGCTACCTAGGTAGCACCTAGGTAGCACCTAGGTCCTTCCTACCTAGGTGCTACCTAGGTAGCACCTAGGTCCTTCCTACCTAGGTGCTACCTAGGTAGCACCTAGGTCCTTCCTACCTAGGTGCTACCTAGGTGCTACCTAGGTGCTACCTAGGTGCTACCTAGGTGCTACCTAGGTCCTTCCTACCTAGGTGCTACCTAGGTGCTACCTAGGTGCTACCTAGGTGCTACCTAGGTCCTTCCTACCTAGGTGCTACCTAGGTAGGAAGGACCTAGGTAGCACCTAGGTAGCACCTAGGTAGCACCTAGGTAGGAAGGACCTAGGTGCTACCTAGGTGCTACCTAGGTCCTTCCTACCTAGGTGCTACCTAGGTGCTACCTAGGTGCTACCTAGGTCCTTCCTACCTAGGTGCTACCTAGGTGCTACCTAGGTGCTACCTAGGTGCTACCTAGGTAGCACCTAGGTAGGAAGGACCTAGGTGCTACCTAGGTAGCACCTAGGTAGGAAGGACCTAGGTGCTACCTAGGTGCTACCTAGGTCCTTCCTACCTAGGTGCTACCTAGGTGCTACCTAGGTGCTACCTAGGTGCTACCTAGGTGCTACCTAGGTGCTACCTAGGTGCTACCTAGGTAGCACCTAGGTGCTACCTAGGTGCTACCTAGGTCCTTCCTACCTAGGTGCTACCTAGGTGCTACCTAGGTCCTTCCTACCTAGGTGCTACCTAGGTGCTACCTAGGTGCTACCTAGGTGCTACCTAGGTCCTTCCTACCTAGGTGCTACCTAGGTAGCACCTAGGTGCTACCTAGGTGCTACCTAGGTCCTTCCTACCTAGGTGCTACCTAGGTGCTACCTAGGTCCTTCCTACCTAGGTGCTACCTAGGTGCTACCTAGGTGCTACCTAGGTGCTACCTAGGTAGCACCTAGGTAGCACCTAGGTGCTACCTAGGTGCTACCTAGGTAGGAAGCACCTAGGTGCTACCTAGGTGCTTCCTACCTAGGTGCTACCTACCTAGGTGCTACCTAGGTAGGAAGCACCTAGGTGCTACCTAGGTGCTTCCTACCTAGGTAGCACCTAGGTAGGAAGCACCTAGGTAGGAAGCACCTAGGTAGGAAGCACCTAGGTGCTACCTAGGTAGGTAGCACCTAGGTAGGAAGCACCTAGGTGCTACCTAGGTAGGTAGCACCTAGGTAGGAAGCACCTAGGTAGGAAGCACCTAGGTAGGAAGCACCTAGGTGCTACCTAGGTAGGAAGCACCTAGGTGCTACCTAGGTAGGAAGCACCTAGGTGCTACCTAGGTGCTACCTAGGTCCTTCCTACCTAGGTGCTACCTAGGTGCTACCTAGGTGCTACCTAGGTCCTTCCTACCTAGGTGCTACCTAGGTGCTACCTAGGTGCTACCTAGGTGCTACCTAGGTAGCACCTAGGTGCTTCCTACCTAGGTGCTACCTAGGTAGCACCTAGGTGCTTCCTACCTAGGTGCTACCTAGGTGCTACCTAGGTAGCACCTAGGTGCTACCTAGGTGCTACCTAGGTGCTACCTAGGTCCTTCCTACCTAGGTGCTACCTAGGTGCTACCTAGGTGCTACCTAGGTAGCACCTAGGTGCTTCCTACCTAGGTGCTACCTAGGTGCTACCTAGGTAGCACCTAGGTGCTACCTAGGTGCTACCTAGGTGCTACCTAGGTCCTTCCTACCTAGGTGCTACCTAGGTGCTACCTAGGTGCTACCTAGGTCCTTCCTACCTAGGTGCTACCTAGGTGCTACCTAGGTGCTACCTAGGTGCTACCTAGGTGCTACCTAGGTGCTACCTAGGTGCTACCTAGGTGCTACCTAGGTGCTACCTAGGTCCTTCCTACCTAGGTGCTACCTAGGTCCTTCCTACCTAGGTGCTACCTAGGTGCTACCTAGGTGCTACCTAGGTGCTACCTAGGTGCTACCTAGGTCCTTCCTACCTAGGTGCTACCTAGGTGCTACCTAGGTGCTACCTAGGTCCTTCCTACCTAGGTGCTACCTAGGTGCTACCTAGGTGCTACCTAGGTGCTACCTAGGTGCTACCTAGGTGCTACCTAGGTCCTTCCTACCTAGGTGCTACCTAGGTGCTACCTAGGTGCTACCTAGGTAGCACCTAGGTGCTTCCTACCTAGGTGCTACCTAGGTAGCACCTAGGTGCTTCCTACCTAGGTGCTACCTAGGTGCTACCTAGGTAGCACCTAGGTGCTACCTAGGTCCTTCCTACCTAGGTGCTACCTAGGTGCTACCTAGGTGCTACCTAGGTGCTACCTAGGTGCTACCTAGGTGCTACCTAGGTCCTTCCTACCTAGGTGCTACCTAGGTGCTACCTAGGTGCTACCTAGGTAGCACCTAGGTGCTTCCTACCTAGGTGCTACCTAGGTAGCACCTAGGTGCTTCCTACCTAGGTGCTACCTAGGTGCTACCTAGGTAGCACCTAGGTGCTACCTAGGTGCTACCTAGGTCCTTCCTACCTAGGTGCTACCTAGGTGCTACCTAGGTGCTACCTAGGTAGCACCTAGGTGCTTCCTACCTAGGTGCTACCTAGGTGCTACCTAGGTAGCACCTAGGTGCTACCTAGGTGCTACCTAGGTGCTACCTAGGTCCTTCCTACCTAGGTGCTACCTAGGTGCTACCTAGGTGCTACCTAGGTCCTTCCTACCTAGGTGCTACCTAGGTGCTACCTAGGTGCTACCTAGGTGCTACCTAGGTGCTACCTAGGTGCTACCTAGGTAGCACCTAGGTAGCACCTAGGTGCTACCTAGGTGCTACCTAGGTGCTACCTAGGTAGCACCTAGGTAGCACCTAGGTAGGAAGCACCTAGGTGCTACCTAGGTGCTACCTAGGTGCTACCTAGGTGCTACCTAGGTCCTTCCTACCTAGGTGCTACCTAGGTGCTACCTAGCTGCTACCTAGGTGCTACCTAGGTGCTACCTAGGTCCTTCCTACCTAGGTGCTACCTAGGTGCTACCTAGGTGCTACCTAGGTCCTTCCTACCTAGGTGCTACCTAGGTGCTACCTAGGTGCTACCTAGGTGCTACCTAGGTGCTACCTAGGTCCTTCCTACCTAGGTGCTACCTAGGTGCTACCTAGGTGCTACCTAGGTGCTACCTAGGTCCTTCCTACCTAGGTGCTACCTAGGTAGGAAGCACCTAGGTAGGAAGCACCTAGGTAGGAAGCACCTAGGTGCTACCTAGGTAGGTAGCACCTAGGTAGGAAGCACCTAGGTGCTACCTAGGTAGGTAGCACCTAGGTAGGAAGCACCTAGGTAGGAAGCACCTAGGTAGGAAGCACCTAGGTGCTACCTAGGTAGGAAGCACCTAGGTGCTACCTAGGTAGGAAGCACCTAGGTGCTACCTAGGTGCTACCTAGGTCCTTCCTACCTAGGTGCTACCTAGGTGCTACCTAGGTCCTTCCTACCTAGGTGCTACCTAGGTGCTACCTAGGTGCTACCTAGGTGCTACCTAGGTAGCACCTAGGTGCTTCCTACCTAGGTGCTACCTAGGTAGCACCTAGGTGCTTCCTACCTAGGTGCTACCTAGGTGCTACCTAGGTAGCACCTAGGTGCTACCTAGGTGCTACCTAGGTGCTACCTAGGTCCTTCCTACCTAGGTGCTACCTAGGTGCTACCTAGGTGCTACCTAGGTAGCACCTAGGTGCTTCCTACCTAGGTGCTACCTAGGTGCTACCTAGGTAGCACCTAGGTGCTACCTAGGTGCTACCTAGGTGCTACCTAGGTCCTTCCTACCTAGGTGCTACCTAGGTGCTACCTAGGTCCTTCCTACCTAGGTGCTACCTAGGTGCTACCTAGGTGCTACCTAGGTCCTTCCTACCTAGGTGCTACCTAGGTGCTACCTAGGTGCTTCCTACCTAGGTGCTACCTAGGTGCTTCCTACCTAGGTGCTACCTAGGTGCTTCCTACCTAGGTGCTACCTAGGTGCTACCTAGGTGCTACCTAGGTGCTACCTAGGTCCTTCCTACCTAGGTGCTACCTAGGTGCTACCTAGGTGCTACCTACCTAGGTGCTACCTAGGTGCTTCCTACCTAGGTGCTACCTAGGTCCTTCCTACCTAGGTGCTACCTAGGTGCTACCTAGGTGCTACCTACCTAGGTGCTACCTAGGTGCTTCCTACCTAGGTGCTACCTAGGTGCTTCCTAGGTGCTACCTAGGTGCTACCTAGGTGCTTCCTACCTAGGTGCTACCTAGGTGCTACCTAGGTGCTACCTACCTAGGTGCTACCTAGGTGCTTCCTACCTAGGTGCTACCTAGGTGCTTCCTACCTAGGTGCTACCTAGGTGCTACCTAGGTGCTACCTAGGTGCTACCTAGGTGCTTCCTACCTAGGTGCTACCTAGGTGCTTCCTACCTAGGTGCTACCTAGGTGCTTCCTACCTAGGTGCTACCTAGGTGCTACCTAGGTGCTACCTAGGTGCTACCTAGGTGCTTCCTACCTAGGTGCTACCTAGGTGCTTCCTACCTAGGTGCTACCTAGGTGCTACCTAGGTGCTACCTAGGTGCTACCTAGGTGCTACCTAGGTGCTTCCTACCTAGGTGCTACCTAGGTGCTTCCTACCTAGGTGCTACCTAGGTGCTTCCTACCTAGGTGCTACCTAGGTGCTACCTAGGTGCTACCTAGGTGCTACCTAGGTCCTTCCCATTGGCAGCCCATTCATCCAAACAGAAAAGTCCTCTCTGATTTTATTAAATAGCGTCAAACTCACCAACATTGCAGCTGTACGAAAAGCTTGAATTATCCAAAGTGTTTGTTTAAGTGTATGTTATCCCTGTCAAGAAATTCCTTGCAGATTATTTTTTTTCTAAGTGCTGGACAGCCCATGCACTCAACAGCCCATGTGTACCACTAGCTCTGGTCCATAGCTCTAATGCCCTATTGGTAGAGGGCTAGCTCTGGTCCATAGCTCTAATGCGTTGCATTTAGAGCTATGTTACTCTCAACTTCCGCCGCTCGCATGAATGCAGACCAGCCTCTCGTAAATAAAAATAACGTTTTTGCTACTCACCAAAACAAAGGCGAGTTGTGTCATTAGAAAGCCTACTTTCCTTAGTGGATGCACTCTGCCCCCCCCCCTCCCCCCCACCACACGTATAAACAGTACTTTTTGGCCAGAAAGGGATTTTTTTTCACCAGAGGAAAAATATTCTCTGTGAGGCAATTCTCTGGGCAATATCGGTAGAAGGCGCAGCGGAGTAAGGCGCGATTCATAGTCCTATTTTAGAGCTGAATAAAAGTCGGTTCAGCTCTCTAGAGCCTACAATGTGACGTCATTTGGGTTCGGGGGGGGATTACCAAAAAAAACACCCGAAATACATTATAGGCTATTGTATTGTTAACAAGTGTTCCTCTCTGTCTGTCTGTCTGTCTGTCTGTCTGTCTGTCTGTCTGTCTGTATGTCTGTCTCTGCCTGCCTGTCTGTCTGTCTGTCTGTCTGTCTGTCTGCCTGCCTGCCTGCCTGTCTGTCTGCCTGTCTGTCTGTCTGTCTGTCTCTCTCTCTCTCTCTCTGTGTGTGTCTATGTCTCTCTACCAGTAGCAGACGTGGAGGAGAGCAGCATGACGGACGCAGACGACACCCAATTACAAACCACAGAGAGCGATGATGTACTTTAAGACTCCGCCCCTCCGGTCCCACCGCAGCCAATCACAGTCCTTCTAAACTCTCATTGGTTCAGACCGGTCGCTAGGCAACATTAGCACAGAACTCCGGTTGCTTATTGGTTGGTTCTAACAGGAAGTGGAATGATGTCACAGTGTAAGCCCCTCCCCCTGCGCTCTGATTGGCTGAACTGCTGCTCATTCTGTTTCATGTGGAGGTTGTTTTTTTTATGTTTTTATCGTTGTCATGGTAACGAATTCTGATCAATAAAATGTCTGAAACCCTGACTGTGGTGTTCTGTTCTGATGCTAACGTGCTAACCAGGCGCTTTGCGGCTGACCGTAGTAGATCTACAAGCTCACAGCGCGTCACGCCCGCGACACACTGAGCTTAAAGGGCCTCCAAACGGGGAGCGATGTAACGCGTTACTATAGTTCATTTTCAATGAGACCTGCGTTTTTGCTCGGAGAACGCAAGCGTGTCTACCTGAGCGCGGTCCCGTGAATTTGTTCCGCACGTGCTCGTTTCGTGCACACGCCCCCCGTGACTCACCAGACCTGGATTCTGTTTAGCTTTTTTTTCGCTTGCGTTGTCGCGCCCCCTCTGGAGCAGACCTGGAGGAGACCTGTCGTTGATCCAGACCTGGAGGAGACCTGTCGTTGATCCAGACCTGGAGGAGACCTGTCGTTGATCCAGACCTGGAGGAGACCTGTGTTGATCCAGACCTGGAGGAGACCTGTGTTGATCCAGACCTGGAGGAGACCTGTGTTGATCCAGACCTGGAGGAGACCTGTGTTGATCCAGACCTGGAGGAGACCTGTGTTGATCCAGACCTGGAGGAGACCTGTGTTGATCCAGACCTGGAGGAGACCTGTGTTGATCCAGACCTGGAGGAGACCTGTGTTGATCCAGACCTGGAGGAGACCTGTGTTGATCCAGACCTGGAGGAGACCTGTGTTGATCCAGACCTGGAGGAGACCTGTGTTGATCCAGACCTGGAGGAGACCTGTGTTGATCCAGACCTGGAGGAGACCTGTGTTGATCCAGACCTGGAGGAGACCTGTGTTGATCCAGACCTGGAGGAGACCTGTCGTTGATCCAGACCTGGAGGAGACCTGTCGTTGATCCAGACCTGGAGGAGACCTGTCGTTGATCCAGACCTGGAGGAGACCTGTCGTTGATCCAGACCTGGAGGAGACCTGTGGTTGATCCAGACCTGGAGGAGACCTGTGTTGATCCAGACCTGGAGGAGACCTGTGTTGATCCAGACCTGGAGGAGACCTGTGTTGATCCAGACCTGGAGGAGACCTGTGTTGATCCAGACCTGGAGGAGACCTGTGTTGATCCAGACCTGGAGGAGACCTGTGTTGATCCAGACCTGGAGGAGACCTGTGTTGATCCAGACCTGGAGGAGACCTGTGTTGATCCAGACCTGGAGGAGACCTGTGTTGATCCAGACCAACAGGCAACAACGCCTGCGTTCCTCGCTTCCCGTTTGCAAGGCCCTTTAAGCTGTGAGCTGAGCTTGTAGATCTGCTATTACTTTGGTGTGTAGAGGGAAGAGCAGACCAAGTACTAAACTGTGAACTTGTAGATCTGTTCACACTGATGTTCTGCACACTTCCACCACAAGAGGGCAGTAGAAGATCAACAGGTACATTTATCCTGCATTACAGAAAATACACAAATAAAATACATATTCTTATTCTCCCCCAGAAAATATATATTATATTAATATTCTACGCCATGAAATAAAATACATATTCTTATTCTCCCCCAGAAAATATATATTATATAAATATTCTACGCCATTAAATAAAATACATATTGTACCACATGTAACTTTAGAATAAATAAATACATATTCTACCACATGTAACTTTAGAATAAATAAATACATATTCTACCACATGGGAACTTCAGGAGAAAATACCCAAATAAAATGCATATTTCCATGTATGTGACAATGTTTGTCCATGAAGTGTTCTTGCTTACTGTAAATCACACTGGATTAAGAGCATCTGATAAATGACTAACTAGTTATATTGTATTATATACTAGTTTAATTCACAAACATTGATTTAAAGTTAAAGTAATCTATACTAGTTTACTACTAGTTCTAGTATTTAGTATTTTATACTAGTTTACTTCAGATAGGCTACATTCATTTAAAGTGTTGAGTGCTGTTAATAAAATGCTGTACTAAAATATCTATAATACTAAAATGAATGGCCATAACCTCATAAAACATAATTAATAGTGATTCCGTGATTCATAATAAATAATTGATTTCACGTGAGGTTAAAAATGTAAAAACATGATGTGATGATAACATTCTGAGGCAGAACAAACGTTCCCTGTCTGTCAGTAACGCTACACTGGACCATTGATTGATTGATTGCAGTCATTGAACACAGCTGGTGCAAACATTTCGTCTCACTCAGGAATCTGTACACTACTATAATATATTACTACATACATACTTATAACTGTACACTTGCAGCTTATATTGTTAGTTATGATAATAGTAATTCATGTTGTATATTATATAAGACGGAGCCATGAAGGACAGACCAGACGCTCAAAGAACATATTCTAATTCTACTGTGACTCCAGAAGAACGGAACGGGTTTTCCACAACAAGACAACCAGGTAATAATCATAATGAAACAAAGCTGTAAACTAAACCAGTATCCATGGATACAC
This sequence comes from Electrona antarctica, assembly GCF_951216825.1. Taxonomy (NCBI): domain Eukaryota; kingdom Metazoa; phylum Chordata; class Actinopteri; order Myctophiformes; family Myctophidae; genus Electrona; species Electrona antarctica. Next base: position 132,009 of record NW_027638215.1, read on the forward strand.
CACACCAACCAGGTAATAATCATAATGAAACGACAAAGCTGTAAACTAAACCAGTATCCATGGATACACCAACCAGGTAATAATAATAATAATGAAACGACAAAGCTGTAAACTAAACCAGTATCCATGGATACACCAACCAGGTAATAATAATAATAATAATGAAACGACAAAGCTGTAAACTAAACCAGTATCCAAGGATACACCGATATAATAAGTTCTCTGTGTTGTGTTTGAGGGACGCGTTCAGCTGCATTTCTACATGTTTTCTCTATTTTCGTCAGTATTAATATTGGACGCTTTCGGAAATGAGCGGACTGTGAAAACAAACAAAAAGGCGAGTCAAAGCGCTGTTTATGTACATCTTGTACTGACTGTGCGATTTGTTATTGTTTTGAGAATTCCTTGATTTATTATTATTATATAGACCTGCTCAGTGGGAGAACTGAGAAGAGTTAACTTTACTTCACGCGTTAATTTAAAATGTGTCTGTGCAGAAAATAGCAGACCTCCAAGCCCACGGCACGTCGCTTCCGTGACGCGGTGTGGGCTTGTAGATCTGCTTCCTGCTTTCTCTTCTTCTACACTAGACACATGGAGAGGACTCCGTGGCGCCCTCCGGTGGTTAATCTGATCATTACAGCCACATTTAGATATTGTAGTAGCATTATTCACGTTAGCTTTGTGTTTTAGTATTACGTTTTACGAGTTTTATTAGTTGTATTAAAGTATTTGTATTATTACTACCTGTTAGGAGTACTATTAGTTGTATTAAAGGACGGAACACAACTGTTGAATTAATGTAAAAAAAGGACGTTTTCACAATAAAGGCAGACTGTTTTCAAACATTGTTTAACCAGGAGGAAGCCCTTCTGTCTGTCTGGGCTAGCAGCTAACTGGCTAACAGCTAACTGGCTAGCAGCTAACTGGCTAACAGCTAGCAGCTAACAGGCTAACAGCTCGTATATAACTATGTTATAACAGCAGCTCTAACCTCACGTCACCATCTGGGCAGTTAACTGGCTAACAGCTAACTGCTCTTATAGCTATTAGCTCTGTGTGTTTCTATGGGCAGCTAACTGGCTAACAGCTCTTATATAACTCGGTGTGTTTCTATGGGCAGGGAAGCTAACTGGCTAATAGCTAGCTAACAGCTCTTGCTTTGTGTGACTGAACAGCTAACATATAGCTCTGTGTTTCTATCTATGAACAGCTAACATATAGCTCTGTTTCTATCTATGAACAGCTAACATATAGCTCTGTGTTTCTATCTATGAACAGCTAACATATAGCTCTGTGTTTCTATCTGAACAGCTAACATATAGCTCTGTTTCTATCTATGAACAGCTAACATATAGCTCTGTGTTTCTATCTATGAACAGCTAACATATAGCTCTGTGTTTCTATCTGAACAGCTAACATATAGCTCTGTGTTTCTATCTGAACAGCTAACATATAGCTCTGTGTTTCTATCTATGAACAGCTAACATATAGCTCTGTGTTTCTATCTGAACAGCTAACATATAGCTCTGTGTTTCTATCTATGAGCAGCTAACATATAGCTCTGTGTTTCTATCTATGAGCAGCTAACATATAGCTCTGTTTCTATCTATGAACAGCTAACATATAGCTCTGTGTTTCTATCTGAACAGCTAACATATAGCTCTGTTTCTATCTATGAACAGCTAACATATAGCTCTGTTTCTATCTATGAACAGCTAACATATAGCTCTGTGTTTCTATCTATGAGCAGCTAACATATAGCTCTGTGTTTCTATCTATGAACAGCTAACATATAGCTCTGTTTCTATCTATGAACAGCTAACATATAGCTCTGTTTCTATCTATGAACAGCTAACATATAGCTCTGTGTTTCTATCTATGAGCAGCTAACATATAGCTCTGTTTCTATCTATGAACAGCTAACATATAGCTCTGTGTTTCTATCTATGAGCAGCTAACATATAGCTCTGTTTCTATCTATGAACAGCTAACATATAGCTCTGTGTTTCTATCTGAACAGCTAACATATAGCTCTGTTTCTATCTATGAACAGCTAACATATAGCTCTGTGTTTCTATCTATGAACAGCTAACATATAGCTCTGTTTCTATCTATGAGCAGCTAACATATAGCTCTGTGTTTCTATCTATGAGCAGCTAACATATAGCTCTGTTTCTATCTATGAACAGCTAACATATAGCTCTGTGTTTCTATCTGAACAGCTAACATATAGCTCTGTGTTTCTATCTGAGCAGCTAACATATAGCTCTGTGTTTCTATCTGAACAGCTAACATATAGCTCTGTGTTTCTATCTGAACAGCTAACATATAGCTCTGTGTTTCTATCTGAACAGCTAACATATAGCTCTGTGTTTCTATCTATGAGCAGCTAACATATAGCTCTGTGTTTCTATCTATGAGCAGCTAACATATAGCTCTGTGTTTCTATCTGAACAGCTAACATATAGCTCTGTGTTTCTATCTATGAGCAGCTAACATATAGCTCTGTGTTTCTATCTATGAGCAGCTAACATATAGCTCTGTGTTTCTATCTATGAGCAGCTAACATATAGCTCTGTGTTTCTATCTATGAACAGCTAACATATAGCTCTGTGTTTCTATCTATGAACAGCTAACATATAGCTCTGTGTTTCTATCTGAACAGCTAACATATAGCTCTGTGTTTCTATCTATGAGCAGCTAACATATAGCTCTGTGTTTCTATCTATGAACAGCTAACATATAGCTCTGTGTTTCTATCTGAACAGCTAACATATAGCTCTGTGTTTCTATCTATGAGCAGCTAACATATAGCTCTGTTTCTATCTGAACAGCTAACATATAGCTCTGTGTTTCTATCTGAACAGCTAACATATAGCTCTGTTTCTATCTGAACAGCTAACATATAGCTCTGTTTCTATCTATGAGCAGCTAATATATAGCTCTGTTTCTATCTGAACAGCTAACATATAGCTCTGTTTCTATCTGAACAGCTAACATATAGCTCTGTGTTTCTATCTATGAGCAGCTAACATATAGCTCTGTGTTTCTATCTGAACAGCTAACATATAGCTCTGTGTTTCTATCTGAACAGCTAACATATAGCTCTGTGTTTCTATCTGAACAGCTAACATATAGCTCTGTGTTTCTATCTATGAGCAGCTAACATATAGCTCTGTGTTTCTATCTGAACAGCTAACATATAGCTCTGTGTTTCTATCTATGAACAGCTAACATATAGCCCTGTGTTTCTATCTGAACAGCTAACATATAGCTCTGTGTTTCTATCTATGAACAGCTAACATATAGCTCTGTGTTTCTATCTATGAACAGCTAACATATAGCTCTGTGTTTCTATCTGAACAGCTAACATATAGCTCTGTGTTTCTATCTATGAACAGCTAACATATAGCTCTGTGTTTCTATCTGAACAGCTAACATATAGCTCTGTGTTTCTATCTATGAACAGCTAACATATAGCTCTGTGTTTCTATCTATGAACAGCTAACATATAGCTCTGTGTTTCTATCTATGAACAGCTAACATATAGCTCTGTGTTTCTATCTATGAACAGCTAACATATAGCTCTGTGTTTCTATCTGAACAGCTAACATATAGCTCTGTGTTTCTATCTGAACAGCTAACATATAGCTCTGTGTTTCTATCTGAGCAGCTAACATATAGCTCTGTGTTTCTATCTGAACAGCTAACATATAGCTCTGTGTTTCTATCTGAACAGCTAACATATAGCTCTGTGTTTCTATCTATGAACAGCTAACATATAGCTCTGTGTTTCTATCTGAGCAGCTAACATATAGCTCTGTGTTTCTATCTGAACAGCTAACATATAGCTCTGTGTTTCTATCTGAGCAGCTAACATATAGCTCTGTGTTTCTATCTATGAGCAGCTAACATATAGCTCTGTGTTTCTATCTATGAACAGCTAACATATAGCTCTGTGTTTCTATCTGAGCAGCTAACATATAGCTCTGTGTTTCTATCTATGAGCAGCTAACATATAGCTCTGTGTTTCTATCTATGAACAGCTAACATATAGCTCTGTGTTTCTATCTGAACAGCTAACATATAGCTCTGTGTTTCTATCTGAGCAGCTAACATATAGCTCTGTGTTTCTATCTGAACAGCTAACATATAGCTCTGTGTTTCTATCTGAACAGCTAACATATAGCTCTGTGTTTCTATCTATGAACAGCTAACATATAGCTCTGTGTTTCTATCTATGAACAGCTAACATATAGCTCTGTGTTTCTATCTATGAGCAGCTAACATATAGCTCTGTGTTTCTATCTATGAACAGCTAACATATAGCTCTGTGTTTCTATCTATGAACAGCTAACATATAGCTCTGTGTTTCTATCTGAGCAGCTAACATATAGCTCTGTGTTTCTATCTATGAGCAGCTAACATATAGCTCTGTGTTTCTATCTGAGCAGCTAACATATAGCTCTGTGTTTCTATCTATGAGCAGCTAACATATAGCTCTGTGTTTCTATCTATGAGCAGCTAACATATAGCTCTGTGTTTCTATCTGAACAGCTAACATATAGCTCTGTGTTTCTATCTGAACAGCTAACTTATAGCTCTGTGTTTCTATCTATGAACAGCTAACATATAGCTCTGTGTTTCTATCTATGAGCAGCTAACATATAGCTCTGTGTTTCTATCTATGAACAGCTAGCATATAGCTCTGTGTTTCTATCTGAACAGCTAACATATAGCTCTGTGTTTCTATCTATGAACAGCTAACATATAGCTCTGTGTTTCTATCTGAGCAGCTAACATATAGCTCTGTGTTTCTATCTATGAACAGCTAGCATATAGCTCTGTGTTTCTATCTATGAACAGCTAACATATAGCTCTGTTTCTATCTATGAGCAGCTAACATATAGCTCTGTGTTTCTATCTATGAACAGCTAACATATAGCTCTGTGTTTCTATCTATGAGCAGCTAACATATAGCTCTGTGTTTCTATCTATGAACAGCTAACATATAGCTCTGTGTTTCTATCTATGAACAGCTAACATATAGCTCTGTGTTTCTATCTGAACAGCTAACATATAGCTCTGTGTTTCTATCTATGAGCAGCTAACATATAGCTCTGTGTTTCTATCTGAACAGCTAACATATAGCTCTGTGTTTCTATCTATGAACAGCTAACATATAGCTCTGTGCTTCTATCTGAACAGCTAACATATAGCTCTGTGTTTCTATCTGAGCAGCTAACATATAGCTCTGTGTTTCTATCTATGAGCAGCTAACATATAGCTCTGTGTTTCTATCTATGAACAGCTAACATATAGCTCTGTGTTTCTATCTATGAGCAGCTAACATATAGCTCTGTGTTTCTATCTATGAACAGCTAACATATAGCTCTGTGTTTCTATCTATGAACAGCTAACATATAGCTCTGTGTTTCTATCTATGAGCAGCTAACATAGCTCTGTGTTTCTATCTATGAGCAGCTAACATATAGCTCTGTGTTTCTATCTGAGCAGCTAACATATAGCTCTGTGTTTCTATCTATGAACAGCTAACATATAGCTCTGTGTTTCTATCTATGAACAGCTAGCTAACAGCTAACAGGTCTGGGGACCCCCGGGGGTCCTTGAGGGAGTTCCAGGGGGTCCCCAGCTAAATGATAGTTTGGAAACAAATGGACCCTTATGGGTCTGTAACTCTGAGAGTGTACAAATGGAACCAAATTGACCCTAACAGGTCCATTTGGTTCCATTTGTACATTCTCCATTAAATGGGGGTCCGTAGAAGACTAATGCATGTCAAACTGGGGGTCCTTGAAATTAAAATGGTTGAAAATCTCTGCTAGAGTTGTAAAAATCTTCTCTCATTGATTGATTGAAATATTTATTAACAGTTTGCAGAATTACAGTACATTTCAAACACAAACTCAATACAAAGACTGTTAACTGTGAGTGGACGACCCAATTAAGCATTACACTTGTTTCCAATAGGGTCCACCATGTTCAATTCATCAACACATTTAGAGACGTACAGATAGACACTTCTATATAGTCAAAGAACAGAACAGGAATTCATCATAAAGGAGGTAAAAAGGGAAAAGAGACATACAGTGAGGGGTCATGTGGGTCCTTGGCACATGTTTTCAAATGGGGGTCCGTGGGCTAATTAGTGTCCCATACCATAAACACCCATACTTTTGTAGCCCAGGGGGTATTTCCTTGTTGTAATTCAATTACAATTTAATACAATTTGTTACAATGTTTTCAACAGTGGATTGATGTACAATATGGATGGATGGATGGATGGATGGATGGATGGATGATGATGATGGATGGATGGATGGATGGTTGGATGATCAGTTTGACGGACAGGCAGGAATAATGCAGGTCTGAACTTCTGTGTCCACTTCTCCGTCAGGCAGATCTCCACAGTCTGTTAACGGGTCTCCACTGAAATGAGCTTCAAGACGCTTCTTCCCAATGGTAGGCCTGGACACACGTGCACGCACACACACACACACACACACATGCAGGTGCGCACGCACGCACGCACACGCACACACACAATGTGTGGGTTAGGGTTAGTTACTGTCACTTAAAAAGCATAATATTGTTTCCCCAGACAGCTGGTTGGCAGGTATCAATACACTATATTAGACCCACATGTTTGTACCAGCGTGGATGATTAAATGTATTTATTGAGCGCCTCTTGTCTTGATTGTTTAAACATGACGTCATGGACCGCTAGGCTTGATCAGCCCAAAGCTTATCGATACCGGGTACTCGAACAGCCCAAAGCTTATCGATACCGGGTACTCGATAAGCCCGAAGCTTATCGATACCAGGTGATGCCGATACCGGGTACTCGATAAGCCCAAAGCCTATCGATACTGGGTACTCGATAAGCCCAAAGCTTATTGATACCGGGTACTCGATAAGCCCAAAGCTTATCGATACCGGGTACTCGATAAGCCCAAAGCCTATCGATACCGGGTACTCGATAAGCCCAAAGCTTATCGATACCGGGTGATGCCGGGTACTCGATAAGCCCAAAGCTTATCGATACTGGGTACTCGATAAGCCCAAACCTTATCGCTACCGGTTACTCGATAAGCCCAAAGCTTATCGATACCGGGTACTCGATAAGCCCAAAGCTTATCGATACCGGATACTCGATAAGCCCAAAGCTAATCGATACCGGGTGATGCCGGGTACTCGATAAGCCCAAAGCTTATCGATACCGGGTACTCGATAAGCCCAAAGCGTATCGATACCGGGTGATACCGGGTACTCGATAAGCCCAAAGCTTATCGATACCGGGTACTCGATAAGCCCAAACCTTATCGATACCGGTTACTCGATAAGCCCAAAGCTTATCGATACCGGGTACTCGATAAGCCCAAAGCGTATCGATACCGGGTGATACCGGGTACTCGATAAGCCCAAAGCTTATCGATACCGGGTACTCGATAAGCCCAAAGCTTATCGATACCGGGTACTCGATAAGCCCAAACCTTATCGATACCGGTTACTCGATAAGCCCAAAGCTTATCGATACCGGCTGGATACCGGGTACTCGATAAGCCCAAAGCTTATCGATACTGGGTACTCTATAAGCTTATCGGGTTTTTCCGGTTACCGGGTTTCGAGCTCCATCCCTACAGGTTCCAGTTACTTGTATCCTGATAGGTCGGTGTGTTAATAAGCTGTATGCTGATTGGTTAGAGGTTCCAGTTACTTGTATCCTGATAGGTCGGTGTGTTAATTAGCTGTATGCTGATTGGTTAGAGGTTCCAGTTACTTGTATCCTGATAGGTCGGTGTGTTAATAAGCTGTATGCTGATTGGTTAGAGAGGTTCCAGTTACTTGTATCCTGATAGGTCAGTGTGTTAATAAGCTGTATGCTGATTGGTTAGAGGTTCCAGTTACTTGTATCCTGATAGGTCAGGGTTGCAGATCCTCTGTCGGTTTCTCCTGCTTCGTTTTCCACTTCCAGTTTCACACGATGGTTTACACGGAGACCACTCCCCCCAGCCCGCCCACGAGCCTGTCACTGTCCAATCAGAGCACAGATACACATGGTTTACACGGAGACCACTCCCCCCAGCCCGCCCACGAGCCTTTCACTGTCCAATCAGAGCACAGATACACATGGTTTACACGGAGACCACTCCCCCCAGCCCGCCCACGAGCCTTTCACTGTCCAATCAGAGCACAGATACACATGGTTTACACGGAGACCACTCCCCCCAGCCCGCCCACGAGCCTTTCACTGTCCAATCAGAGCACAGATACACATGGTTTACACGGAGACCACTCCCCCCAGCCCGCCCACGAGCCTTTCACTGTGCACACACACACGTGCACGCACACTGCTTACTGATGATTATTGAGGACTATGTTTTATGTATGAGATGTTGTTCTGTCTCTATGTACAGTATGTGATGTATCACCATGTGTTGTTCTGTCTCTATGTACAGTATGTGATGTATCACCATGTGTTGTTCTGTCTCTATGTACAGTATGTGATGTATCACCATGTGTTGTTCTGTCTCTATGTATGTGATGTATCACCATGTGTTGTTCTGTCTCTATGTATGTGATGTATCACCATGTGTTGTTCTGTCTCTATGTACAGTATGTGATGTATCACCATGTGTTGTTCTGTCTCTATGTATGAGATGTATCACCATGTGTTGTTCTGTCTCTATGTACAGTATGAGATGTATCACCATGTGTTGTTCTGTCTCTGTACAGTATGTGATGTATCACCATGTGTTGTTCTGTCTCTATGTACAGTATGTGATGTATCACCATGTGTTGTTCTGTCTCTATGTACAGTATGTGATGTATCACCATGTGCTGTTCTGTCTCTATGTACAGTATGTGATGTATCACCATGTGTTGTTCTGTCTCTATGTACAGTATGTGATGTATCACCATGTGTTGTTCTGTCTCTATGTACAGTATGTGATGTTGTTCTGTCTCTATGTACAGTATGTGATGTATCACCATGTGTTGTTCTGTCTCTATGTATGTGATGTATCACCATGTGTTGTTCTGTCTCTATGTACAGTATGTGATGTTGTTCTGTCTCTATGTACAGTATGTGATGTATCACCATGTGTTGTTCTGTCTCTATGTATGTGATGTATCACCATGTGTTGTTCTGTCTCTATGTACAGTATGTGATGTATCACCATGTGTTGTTCTGTCTCTATGTACAGTATGTGATGTATCACCATGTGTTGTTCTGTCTCTATGTACAGTATGTGATGTATCACCATGTGTTGTTCTGTCTCTATGTATGTGATTTATCACCATGTGTTGTTCCATCTCTATGTATGTGATTTATCACCATGTGTTGTTCTGTCTCTATGTACAGTATGTGATGTATCACCATGTGTTGTTCTGTCTGTATGTATGAGATATATCACCATGTGTTGTTCTGTCTCTATGTATGTGATGTATCACCATGTGTTGTTCTGTCTCTATGTATGTGATGTATCACCATGTGTTGTTCCATCTCTATGTATGTGATTTATCACCATGTGTTGTTCCATCTCTATGTATGTGATGTATCACCATGTGTTGTTCTGTCTCTATGTATGTGATGTATCACCATGTGTTGTTCTGTCTCTATGTACAGTATGTGATGTATCACCATGTGTTCTTCTGTCTATGTACAGTATGTGATGTATCACCATGTGTTCTTCTGTCTATGTACAGTATGTGATGTATCACCATGTGTTCTTCTGTCTATGTACAGTATGTGATGTATCACCATGTGTTGTTCCATCTCTATGTATGTGATTTATCACCATGTGTTGTTCTGTCTCTATGTACAGTATGTGATGTATCACCATGTGTTGTTCTGTCTGTATGTATGAGATATATCACCATGTGTTGTTCTGTCTCTATGTATGTGATGTATCACCATGTGTTGTTCTGTCTCTATGTATGTGATGTATCACCATGTGTTGTTCCATCTCTATGTATGTGATTTATCACCATGTGTTGTTCCATCTCTATGTATGTGATGTATCACCATGTGTTGTTCTGTCTCTATGTATGTGATGTATCACCATGTGTTGTTCTGTCTCTATGTACAGTATGTGATGTATCACCATGTGTTCTTCTGTCTATGTACAGTATGTGATGTATCACCATGTGTTGTTCCATCTCTATGTATGTGATTTATCACCATGTGTTGTTCCATCTCTATGTATGTGATGTATCACCATGTGTTGTTCTGTCTCTATGTACAGTATGTGATGTATCACCATGTGTTGTTCTGTCTCTATGTACAGTATGTGATGTATCACCATGTGTTGTTCTGTCTCTATGTACAGTATGTGATGTATCACCATGTGTTGTTCTGTCTCTATGTACAGTACAGTTGGGTGCCACCGATATTGTCCCTTATCATTTGACCCATTTAGGCCTGACCTCAATTTTTTTTTAAATCCTTCTAAATCCTCCAGTTCTCTGAAATAAATATTTGAGCTTGTAGATCAGCTTGTAGATCTGCTATTTTTCAATAGCTAAATTATAACATGTTTAAAACACCAAAAGGGGTTCCCGCCCAAAATGGGTTAACTGTCCTTTTGCGCAGATCACGCAAACCTCAGCAAAAAGAAAAGGACAATATTGATGGCCTCCAACTGTATGTGATGTATCACCATGTGTTGTTCTGTCTCTATGTACAGTATGTGATGTATCACCATGTGTTGTTCTGTCTCTATGTACAGTATGTGATGTATCACCATGTGTTGTTCTGTCTCTATGTACAGTATGTGATGTATCACCATGTGTTGTTCTGTCTCTATGTACAGTATGTGATGTATCACCATGTGTTGTTCTGTCTCTATGTACAGTATGTGATGTATCACCATGTGTTGTTCTGTCTCTATGTACAGTATGTGATGTATCACCATGTGTTGTTCTGTCTCTATGTACAGTATGTGATGTATCACCATGTGTTGTTCTGTCTCTATGTACAGTATGTGATGTATCACCATGTGTTGTTCTTGCTTACTGTAAATCACTCTGGATTAATCCATTCAGGGCGGGAACCCCTTTTGGTGTTTTAACCATTATTTTAAACTTTATCTATTGAAAAACAGCAGACCTACAAGCTCATAGCGCGCCACCGAGTGCTGCGCTATAGAGCTTGTAGGTCTGCTATTTTCGAAAAACCGTGAACATGTGGCACAAATCTTTGAATATACGTATATTCTTTCAGAGCGAATGTTTTTTAACTCAAATCTTTGCTTCCGGGGGGGTCCCTGGAACAACATATTTTCAGATGGGGGTCCGCAGCTAAATATATATAATTCTGGGTGTCCTTGACATGTAAAAAGTTGAGATCCACTGGCAGGTTTTTCAGAAAACTGTCAGGATTTATAAGATATTTGTAGAATCAATGGTAGGTCTAAAATGGGTTAAGAGTGTCTGATAAATGACTACATTGTAAAACATGTTCAGTGGCTACACCTGGTGGCTACTCTGGGGTATAACGTCCTCCACCTGGTGGCTACTCTGGGGTATAACGTCCTACACCTGGTGGCTACTCTGGGGTATAACACCCTCCACCTGGTGGCTACTCTGGGGTATAACACCCTCCACCTGGTGGCTACTCTGGGGTATAACACCCTCCACCTGGTGGCTACTCTGGGGTATAACGTCCTACACCTGGTGGCTACTCTGGGGTATAACACCCTCCACCTGGTGGCTACTCTGGGGTATAACACCCTCCACCTGGTGGCTACTCTGGGGTATAACACCCTACACCCGGTCCACATCATAACCTCTAGTTGTTTATCTTCAGATGTAATAACAACAACAATAATAACAACAATAATAACAATAATAATAATAGTCTTACATGGACATGCGTCCACATCATAACATCCTTGTGTCTCTAGTTGTTTGTCTTCAGGGCAGTGTCTTCCTTTGTAGTCTCTGTGAAGAAAGATTACATCTAAGTTACAGTAACAGTAATAGATTACATTCAGGGCAGGTGCTGTTTTAATAGAGCGGTGGTGGCTCAGTGGTAGAGTGGCCGGATGGGATCCGGAAGGTTCCCGGTTCGAACCCGGGCTCCTCCAGAGTTAGTGTTGAAGTGTCCTTGAGCAAGACTCTAAACCCCTGATTGCTCCTGATGTGCAGGTTGGTGCCTTGCATGGTTTCCTCCACCATCGGTGTGTGAATGTGTGTGTGAATGGGTGAATGTAATGCAGTCTATGTAAAGGTGTGTGAATGTGTGTGTGTGTGTGTGTGTGTGTGAATGGGTGAATGTAATGCAGTCTATGTAAAGGTGTGTGAATGTGTGTGTGTGTGAATGGGTGAATGTAATGCAGTCTATGTAAAGGTGTGTGAATGTGTGTGTGAATGGGTGAATGTAATGCACAGTCTATGTAAAGCTGTGTGAATGTGTGTGTGAAGCCTCTCCAACTGATCCAAAATGCCGCAGCTCGCTTGGTCTTCAACCAGCCAAAATTCTCACATGTCTCCCCCCTGCTCCGCTCCCTGCACTGGCTCCCGGTCGCTGCCCGCACAGAATACAAAACTCTGATGTTGGCATTTAAAGCAACCAAAGGTATGGCTCCCCCATATCTTGCCAGCATGATTGAACCCTACAAACCCTCCCGCGCACTCAGATCAGCCAACGCAGGGAAGCTGGAAGTACCCTCACTAAAAACGCCGGGACAACGCTCCACACGTCCCAAACTCTTCTCCCTTCTGGCCCCAAAACTGTGGAATGCACTTCCCGTTGCAATCAGAACTGCAGCATCACTCCCGATCTTCCGCCGTAGTCTGAAAACCCACCTTTTCAGACTCCATCATGGCCCATAGCACTTACCCTACCCCCTTAGACAGCACTTCTTAGACTTATATAGCATTTGAAACAGACTTATAGCATGTCATGTAGACAGCACAATAAGTGCATTGTATGTAGTCATAGCACTTCATAGTATATATGTACAGCATAGTATAGCACATATGTGTAGTTTATATGTATAGTGTCATTATATAGATATGTTCTAGTCACGGTCTTAGCTTACGCATGTTTCGCGATAAATGCATTTTGTTACATATGTGATGTATTCCCATGCTTTTTGTTCTTGCCTATTGTAAGTCGCTCTGGATTAAGAGCGTCTGCTAAATGCCTAAATTGTAAATTGTAAATTGTAAATTGTGAATGGGTGAATGTAATGTACAATCTATGTAAAGGTGTGTGAATGTGTGTGTGAATGGGTGAATGTAATGCACAGTCTATGTAAAGCTGTGTGAATGTGTGTGAATGGGTGAATGTAATGCAGTCTATGTAAAGGTGTGTGAATGTGTGTGTGAATGGGTGAATGTAATGCACAGTCTATGTAAAGGTGTGTGAATGTGTGTGAATGTGTGAATCTAATGCAGTCTATGTAAAGGTGTGTGAATGTGTGTGTGAATGGGTGAATGTAATGCACAGTCTATGTAAAGGTGTGTGAATGTGTGAATCTAATGCAGTCTATGTAAAGGTGTGTGAATGTGTGAATCTAATGCAGTCTATGTAAAGGTGTGTGAATGTGTGAATATAATGCAGTCTATGTAAAGATGGGTGAATGGGTGAATCTAATGCAGTCTATGTAAAGATGGGTGAATGGGTGAATCTAATGCAGTCTATGTAAAGATGGGTGAATGTGTGAATATAATGCAGTCTATGTAAATGTGTGTGAATGGGTGAATCTAATGCAGTCTATGTAAAGATGGGTGAATGGGTGAATATAATGCAGTCTATGTAAAGATGGGTGAATGGGTGAATATAATGCAGTCTATGTAAAGGTGTGTGAATGGGTGAATGTAATGCACAATCATTTTAAAGGTGTGTGAATGTGTGAATCTAATGCAGTCTATGTAAAGATGGGTGAATGGGTGAATATAATGCAGTCTATGTAAAGGTGTGTGAATGGGTGAATCTAATGCAGTCTATGTAAAGATGGGTGAATATAATGCAGTCTATGTAAAGGTGTGTGAATGTGTGAATATAATGCAGTCTATGTAAATGTGTGTGAATCTAATGCAGTCTATGTAAAGATGGGTGAATGGGTGAATATAATGCAGTCTATGTAAAGGTGTTTGAATGGGTGAATGGGTGAACGTGGTACCTGTGCAGACATTGCTTGGATCTGTCCCGAGTTCCTGCTCTGGTCAGACAAAGAATGGATCTACCTCCAAACTCACAGGCTGACCACTCGGTCCAGTCTGACCACACCCCGTCCACTGTTAGCACACACACACACACACACACACACACACACACACACACACACACACACACACACACACACACACACACACACACACACAGAAACAAACATTGATCACTGAAGTATGTCCATTTGAAGTGTGTGTGGTCGTTGTAGGGAGATAATTCACCTCCTTTATGTAAGGGATAATGTCTGGCTAGGTGGTCGTAGGGAGATAATTCACCTCCTTTATGTAAGGGATAATGTCTGGCTAGGTGGTCGTTGTAGGGAGATAATTCACCTCCTTTATGTAAGGGATAATGTCTGGCTAGGTGGTCGTTGTAGGGAGATAATTCACCTCCTTTATGTAAGGGATAATGTCTGGCTAGGTGGTCGTTGTAGGGAGATAATTCACCTCCTTTATGTACGGGATAATGTCTGGCTAGGTGGTCGTTGTAGGAGATAATTCACCTCCTTTATGTACGGGATAATGTCTGGCTAGGTGGTCGTTGTAGGGAGATAATTCACCTCCTTTATGTAAGGGATAATGTCTGGCTAGGTGGTCGTTGTAGGGAGATAATTCACCTCCTTTATGTAAGGGATAATGTCTGGCTAGGTGGTCGTTGTAGGGAGATAATTCACCTCCTTTATGTAAGGGATAATGTCTGGCTAGGTGGTCGTTGTAGGGAGATAATTCACCTCCTTTATGTAAGGGATAATGTCTGGTTAGCTGGTCGTTGTAGGGAGATAATTCACCTCCTTTATGTAAGGGATAATGTCTGGCTAGCTGGTCGTTGTAGGGAGATAATTCACCTCCTTTATGTACGGGATAATGTCTGGCTAGCTGGTCGTTGTAGGGAGATAATTCACCTCCTTTATGTAAGGGATAATGTCTGGCTAGCTGGTCGTTGTAGGAGATAAATCACCTCCTTTATGTAAGGGATAATGTCTGGCTAGGTGGTCGTTGTAGGAGATAAATCACCTCCTTTATGTAAGGGATAATGTCTGGCTAGCTGGTCGTTGTAGGAGATAATTCACCTCCTTTATGTAAGGGATAATGTCTGGCTAGGTGGTCGTTGTAGGAGATAAATCACCTCCTTTATGTAAGGGATAATGTCTGGCTAGCTGGTCGTTGTAGGAGATAATTCACCTCCTTTATGTAAGGGATAATGTCTGGCTAGGTGGTCGTTGTAGGAGATAATTCACCTCCTTTATGTAAGGGATAATGTCTGGCTAGCTGGTCGTTGTAGGGAGATAATTCACCTCCTTTATGTAAGGGATAATGTCTGGCTAGGTGGTCGTTGTAGGGAGATAATTCACCTCCTTTATGTACGGGATAATGTCTGGCTAGGTGGTCGTTGTAGGGAGATAATTCACCTCCTTTATGTAAGGGATAATGTCTGGATAGCTGGTCATTGTAGGGAGATAATTCACCTCCTTTATGTAAGGGATAATGTCTGGCTAGCTGGTCGTTGTAGGGAGATAAATCACCTCCTTTATGTAAGGGATAATATCTGGCTAGCTGGTCGTTGTTTGGAGATAATTCACCTCCTTTATGTAAGGGATAATGTCTGGCTAGCTGGTCGTTGTAGGGAGATAAATCACCTCCTTTATGTAAGGGATAATGTCTGGCTAGCTGGTCGTTGTAGGGAGATAATTCACCTCCTTTATGTAAGGGATAATGTCTGGATAGGTGGTCGTTGTAGGGAGATAATTCACCTCCTTTATGTAAGGGATAATGTCTGGATAGGTGGTCGTTGTAGGGAGATAATTCACCTCCTTTATGTAAGGGATAATGTCTGGCTAGCTGGTCGTTGTAGGGAGATAATTCACCTCCTTTATGTAAGTGATAATGTCTGGTTAGGTAGTCGTTGTAGGGAGATAATTCACCTCCTTTATGTAAGGGATAATGTCTGGCTAGGTGGTCATTGTAGGGAGATAATTCACCTCCTTTATGTAAGGGATAATGTCTGGCTAGCTGGTCGTTGTAGGGAGATAATTCACCTCCTTTATGTAAGGGATAATGTCTGGGTAGCTGGTCGTTGTAGGGAGATAATTCACCTCCTTTATGTAAGGGATAATGTCTGGCTAGCTGGTCGTTGTAGGGATATAATTCACCTCTTTTATGTAAGGGATAATGTCTGGCTAGCTGGTCGTTGTAGGGAGATAATTCACCTCCTTTATGTAAGGGATAATGTCTGGCTAGGTGGTCGTTGTAGGAGATAATTCACCTCCTTTATGTAAGGGATAATGTCTGGCTAGCTGGTCGTTGTAGGGAGATAATTCAACTCCTTTATGTGAGGGATAATGTCTGGCTAGCTGGTCATTGTAGGGAGATAATTCACCTCCTTTATGTAAGGGATAATGTCTGGTTAGCTGGTCGTTGTAGGGAGATAATTCACCTCCTTTATGTAAGGGATAATGTCTGGCTAGCTGGTCGTTGTAGAGAGATAATTCACCTCCTTTATGTAAGGGATAATGTCTGGATAGCTGGTCATTGTAGGGAGATAATTCACCTCCTTTATGTAAGGGATAATGTCTGGCTAGCTGGTCGTTGTAGGGAGATAATTAACCTCCTTTATGTAAGGGATAATGTCTGGCTAGGTGGTCGTTGTAGGGAGATAATTCACCTCCTTTATGTACGGGATAATGTCTGGCTAGGTGGTCGTTGTAGGGAGATAATTCACCTCCTTTATGTAAGGGATAATGTCTGGATAGCTGGTCATTGTAGGGAGATAATTCACCTCCTTTATGTAAGGGATAATATCTGGCTAGCTGGTCGTTGTTTGGAGATAATTCACCTCCTTTATGTAAGGGATAATGTCTGGCTAGCTGGTCGTTGTAGGGAGATAAATCACCTCCTTTATGTAAGGGATAATGTCTGGCTAGCTGGTCGTTGTAGGGAGATAATTCACCTCCTTTATGTAAGGGATAATGTCTGGATAGGTGGTCGTTGTAGGGAGATAATTCACCTCCTTTATGTAAGGGATAATGTCTGGATAGGTGGTCGTTGTAGGGAGATAATTCACCTCCTTTATGTAAGGGATAATGTCTGGCTAGCTGGTCGTTGTAGGGAGATAATTCACCTCCTTTATGTAAGTGATAATGTCTGGTTAGGTAGTCGTTGTAGGGAGATAATTCACCTCCTTTATGTAAGGGATAATGTCTGGCTAGGTGGTCATTGTAGGGAGATAATTCACCTCCTTTATGTAAGGGATAATGTCTGGCTAGCTGGTCGTTGTAGGGAGATAATTCACCTCCTTTATGTAAGGGATAATGTCTGGGTAGCTGGTCGTTGTAGGGAGAAAATTCACCTCCTTTATGTAAGGGATAATGTCTGGCTAGCTGGTCGTTGTAGGGAGATAATTCACCTCTTTTATGTAAGGGATAATGTCTGGCTAGCTGGTCGTTGTAGGGAGATAATTCACCTCCTTTATGTAAGGGATAATGTCTGGCTAGCTGGTCGTTGTAGGGAGATAATTCACCTCCTTTATGTAAGTGATAATGTCTGGTTAGGTAGTCGTTGTAGGGAGATAATTCACCTCCTTTATATAAGGGATAATGTCTGGCTAGGTGGTCGTTGTAGGGAGATAATTCAACTCCTTTATGTGAGGGATAATGTCTGGCTAGCTGGTCATTGTAGGGAGATAATTCACCTCCTTTATGTAAGGGATAATGTCTGGCTAGCTGGTCGTTGTAGGGAGATAATTCACCTAATTTATGTAAGGGATAATGTCTGGCTAGCTGGTCGTTGTAGGGAGATAATTCACCTCCTTTATGTAAGGGATAATGTCTGGCTAGCTGGTCGTTGTAGGGAGATAATTCACCTCCTTTATGTAAGGGATAATGTCTGGCTAGGTGGTCGTTGTAGGGAGATAATTCACCTCCTTTATGTAAGGGATAATGTCTGGCTAGCTGGTCGTTGTAGGGAGATAATTCACCTCCTTTATGTAAGGGATAGTGTCTGGCTAGCTGGTCGTTGTTTGTAGATAATTCACCTCCTTTATGTAAGGGATAATGGCTGGCTAGCTGGTCGTTGTAGGGAGATAAATCACCTCCTTTATGTAAGGGATAATGTCTGGTTAGGTGGTCGTTGTAGGGAGATAATTCACCTCCTTTATGTAAGGGATAATGTCTGGCTAGGTGGTCGTTGTAGGGAGACAATTCACCTCCTTTATGTAAGGGATAATGTCTGGCTAGCTGGTCGTTGTAGGGAGACAATTCACCTCCTTTATGTAAGGGATAATGTCTGGCTAGGTGGTCGTTGTAGGGAGACAATTCACCTCCTTTATGTAAGGGATAATGTCTGGCTAGGTGGTCGTTGTAGGAGATAATTCACCTCCTTTATGTAAGGGATAATGTCTGGCTAGGTGGTCGTTGTAGGGAGACAATTCACCTCCTTTATGTAAGGGATAATGTCTGGCTAGCTGGTCGTTGTAGGGAGATAATTCACCTCCTTTATGTGAGGGATAATGTCTGGCTAGCTGGTCGTTGTATGGAGATAATTCACCTCCTTTATGTAAGGGATAATGTCTGGCTAGCTGGTCGTTGTAGGGAGATAATTCACCTCCTTTATGTAAGGGATAATGTCTGGCTAGGTGGTCGTTGTAGGAGATAATTCACCTCCTTTATGTAAGGGATAATGTCTGGCTAGCTGGTCGTTGTAGGGAGATAATTCACCTCCTTTATGTAAGGGATAATGTCTGGCTAGCTGGTCGTTGTAGGGAGATAATTCACCTCCTTTATGTAAGGGATAATGTCTGGCTAGGTGGTCGTTGTAGGAGATAATTCACCTCCTTTATGTAAGGGATAATGTCTGGCTAGGTGGTCGTTGTAGGAGATAATTCACCTCCTTTATGTAAGGGATAATGTCTGGCTAGCTGGTCGTTGTAGGAGATAATTCACCTCCTTTATGTAAGGGATAATGTCTGGCTAGCTGGTCGTTGTAGGGAGATAATTCACCTCCTTTATGTAAGGGATAATGTCTGGCTAGGTGGTCGTTGTAGGAGATAATTCACCTCCTTTATGTAAGGGATAATGTCTGGCTAGCTGGTCGTTGTAGGAGATAATTCACCTCCTTTATGTAAGGGATAATATCTGGCTAGGTGGTCGTTGTAGGGAGATAATTCACCTCCTTTATGTAAGGGATAATGTCTGGCTAGGTGGTCGTTGTAGGAGATAATTCACCTCCTTTATGTAAGGATAATGTCTGGCTAGCTGGTCGTTGTAGGAGATAATTCACCTCCTTTATGTAAGGGATAATGTCTGGCTAGGTGGTCGTTGTAGGAGATAATTCACCTCCTTTATGTAAGGGATAATGTCTGGCTAGGTGGTCGTTGTAGGAGATAATTCACCTCCTTTATGTAAGGATAATGTCTGGCTAGCTGGTCGTTGTAGGAGATAATTCACCTCCTTTATGTAAGGGATAATGTCTGGCTAGGTGGTCGTTGTAGGGAGATAATTCACCTCCTTTATGTAAGGGATAATGTCTGGCTAGGTGGTCGTTGTAGGGAGATAATTCACCTCCTTTATGTAAGGGATAATGTCTGGCTAGGTGGTCGTTGTAGGAGATAATTCACCTCCTTTATGTAAGGGATAATGTCTGGCTAGGTGGTCGTTGTAGGGAGATAATTCACCTCCTTTATGTAAGGGATAATGTCTGGCTAGGTGGTCGTTGTAGGAGATAATTCACCTCCTTTATGTAAGGGATAATGTCTGGCTAGCTGGTCGTTGTAGGAGATAATTCACCTCCTTTATGTAAGGGATAATGTCTGGCTAGGTGGTCGTTGTAGGAGATAATTCACCTCCTTTATGTAAGGGATAATGTCTGGCTAGGTGGTCGTTGTAGGAGATAATTCACCTCCTTTATGTAAGGGATAATGTCTGGCTAGCTGGTCATTGTAGGAGATAAATCACCTCCTTTATGTAAGGGATAATGTCTGGCTAGCTGGTCATTGTAGGAGATAAATCACCTCCTTTATGTAAGGGATAATGTCTGGCTAGCTGGTCATTGTAGGAGATAATTCACCTCCTTTATGTAAGGGATAATGTCTGGCTAGCTGGTCATTGTAGGAGATAAATCACCTCCTTTATGTAAGGGATAATGTCTGGCTAGGTGGTCGTTGTAGGGAGATAATTAACCCTTTATGTAAGGGATAATGTGGTCCACAGACTGGTTGTTAGAGGTTTACAGAGCTTTGTGTGTCCGAGCACGGAAATTGCGTTTGGTTGGTAACTCTGTCATTTCTCAACCGTTTCGGAGCCGGGGCGGCAAAGTAGTAACAGCGGCCGGGTGGAAATCCCCTCATCCCGTTATAATGGTATGCTCCCAGAGTCCCCGCACGTAGCATCGGGGAACGGCCAGAGTAAAGGCTGGGACCGAGCCGACTGCCGAGGGAGGCTACTGTACTGTAGCCTACATACATTTACGCTCCGGAGTCCAGACCCATGCAGTTTAATAATATACAGTCACAACAGAATGCACACTGCTGTCTCGTGTCTCATCACAATCCCAATGCGCCACCTGTGAAGTCGGGGGGGGAAATAAAAAACAGGCTGCTAGTGTTAGTGTAGGCTCGGGGATCGTTAGCTTAGCACTTAGCTTAGCGTGTAGCTACTGATTCAACCCACTGATTGAACTTCATCTCCGCCTGTAATCTAGGTTATTCTTTTTATTGACAACGTGAACGAACCCCGACACCAGCGCTGCAAAAATAGACAGATCTACAAGCTCTCAACGCGTAGCGAACGGCGCTGCAAAAACAGGCAGGACGCGATGCCTTGAGAGCTTGTGGATCAGCCGCAGCAGCATGGGGGGCCGGCGCTCCGAGGGGAGGGAGGCAAGACTTCTCCGGGGAGGAGGAGAAGTTACTAGGGCAGGCTACATGTTGCTGCGGCTAATAACACTGTCACCAGCCAGTGGTTGTGATGTTAGCTTGGCTTGTAGCTGCTTGTCCGTTCCAACTTCACTTCATCTCCACCTGTAACTTATTTCTTATTTTGTTACCCTGGCTGCGCTGCAAAAATAGACGGATCTACAAGCTCTCAACGCGTAGCAAACGGCGCTGCAAAAACAGGCAGGACGCGGCGCCTTGAGAGCTTGTAGATCTGTCTTTTTTGCGACCTGTAGTGAGCTGTTCTCACTTTACTTTTATGACACGAATATATCGTCCATCGGCGATTTTTTGACAGCTGATGGTCGATTGAAAAACATTGGCATATCGCCCAACCTTAGTGTGTGTGTGTGTGTGTGTGTTACCTGGACAGTGCGTTCTAGTCGTACAGGCGATGGTACGACTCCCTGCCCCTAGAGCTCCTGGGCAAGGCAGTCCTCTGTGTTTGGGGGTGGGGCTATCACAGTGTCTGACTGAGCGCTGAAGCCCCGCCCCACACGTCACCGAACAGCCAGACCATGAACTCCACAACCCCCAACCCCCGTTCACTGAGAGAGAGACATTGACAGAGAGAGAGAGACATAGACAGAGAGAGAGACAGACAGACAGACAGACAGACAGACAGACAGTCTCATTAAAAAAGAGAAAGTCATTAAAGGGCCAAATTAACCTGTGCAGTGAGACAGGTGGTCTTACCTGTGCAGTGAGACAGGTGGTCTTACCTGCGCAGTGAGACAGGTGGTCTTACCTGCGCAGTGAGACAGGTGGTCTTACCTGCGCAGTGAGACAGGTGGTCCCACCTGCGCAGTGAGACAGGTGGTCTCACCTGCGCAGTGAGACAGGTGGTCTCACCTGCGCAGTGAGACAGGTGGTCTTACCTGTGCAGTGAGACAGGTGGTCTTACCTGCGCAGTGAGACATGTGGTCTTACCTGCGCAGTGAGACAGGTGGTCTTACCTGCGCAGTGAGACAGGTGGTCTCACCTGCGCAGTGAGACAGGTGGTCTCACCTGCGCAGTGAGACAGGTGGTCTCACCTGCGCAGTGAGACAGGTGGTCTCACCTGCGCAGTGAGACAGGTGGTCTTACCTGTGCAGTGAGACAGGTGGTCCCACCTGCGCAGTGAGACAGGTGGTCTTACCTGTGCAGTGAGACAGGTGGTCTTACCTGCGCAGTGAGACAGGTGGTCTTACCTGTGCAGTGAGACAGGTGGTCTTACCTGCGCAGTGAGACAGGTGGTCCCACCTGCGCAGTGAGACAGGTGGTCTTACCTGCGCAGTGAGACAGGTGGTCCCACCTGCGCAGTGAGACAGGTGGTCTTACCTGCGCAGTGAGACAGGTGGTCTTACCTGCGCAGTGAGACAGGTGGACGCAGTGATCCGTCTCTCTCTCGTCGCCCGTACAAGGAGTTCCTCCCAGGGAGGGGGCGGGGTTTGTACAGGAACGATGTCGTGTTCGCGTCGACGCCCCGCCCTCTGGGATACAGGAAGTAGAACACTCGCTCCAAATGGACCATCCTGTCCACCCCCCATGGACTGGTAGAGAGACATAGAGAGAGAGAGAGAGAGAGAGAGAGAGAGAGAGACATATATATATATATAGAGAGAGAGAGAGAGAGAGAGACATATATATATAGAGAGAGAGAGAGAGACATATATATATAGAGAGAGAGAGACATATATATATATATAGAGAGAGAGAGAGAGAGAGAGACATATATATAGAGAGAGAGAGAGAGAGAGAGAGAGAGAGAGACATATATATAGAGAGAGAGAGAGAGACATATATATATAGAGAGAGAGAGAGAGAGAGACATAGAGAGATAGAGAGAGACATAGAGAGAGAGATAGAGAGAGGCAGAGACAGAGAGAGAGAGACATAGAGAGACAGAGAGAGATAGAGAGAGGCAGAGACAGAGACAGAGAGAAAGAGTATGTTGTAGATCAGTTGTCTTTTTCAAGTCAAGGACCCCAAAATCGACACTAATCAGCCCCGCGGACCCCCAATAGAAAATATAATGCCAGGGACCCCCATGAGAGAAGGTTTTTACGGCTCCAGCAGAGATTCTCAACCTGTTTAATTTCAAGGACCCCCAGTTTTTGTAAAACCAAATGGACCCTAACAGAATTACAGAGCCAGACCCTATGGAATGAAACGGAGGCTCGTTACAATGAGAGTCAATGGATGTGTTTATGCTGCCCCCTAGTGGATGGCAAGGCTGAGCTGTGGTTATGCTGCCCCCTAGTGGATGGCAGGGCTGAGCTGTGTTTATGCTGCCACCTAGTGGGCAATACAAGAGTTAAGCGCCAGTGAGTTCCATTGTTAAAGGGATAGTTCACAATTTTTAAGCTGTATGAAATATTTTTCATAACTTAAAAAAAAACATTGCATGGATGCACCTGGGACGTCTCCTCAGTGATGTATCCTGAGGTCAACAGGGTTTCGGGTCTCTCAACATCATACCCCTCACTCAGGCGACCCAGCCGGGAGTGATCAAGTCCCGACTTACGTCCCAGTAGCTACCCTCAATCAGTCCCACTAGGGAAAAACCAGGGGCACACAATCCGTTGGAACTACTCCAGAACTACTCTGCCAGGGCTGGGAGGTACACTTCTGGCGCATGGAGGGACTATGCTCTGTGGGTTGTCTCCTGTCCGGGCCCCTCCTACGTCTCACCAGGTCCACTCCTGCTCTCACCAGGCTCAGGACCTGTGCGTTGCACCAGAGTCCTGCTCTCACCAGGCTCAGGACCTGTGCGTTGCACCAGAGTCCTGCTCTCACCAGGCTCAGGACCTGTGCGTTGCACCAGAGTCCCAGCACCAGACAGTTCATTCAGGAGTGGTGGACAATGGTTCCGCAGGGACATGGTGCTGCGGTTCCGCTTGCTGCTTGCATGGCCCTCCCAAAGGCCTCACCGAGGGCTGTTGGGCTTCCTCCTCACGGAGGACACAGGCTGGGGTGAATATAGTGGTTGCAACTGTTTTAATTGATTGCCCGAGTCCCGTGGTGGGAGTTCTGCTCTGGTTTTGGTGAAATATTAAGTAGTTCCGGTCATTTTGTGGGGGGGACAATACAAGGTCAACAATACAATGTGGATTAATTTACTTTTATTGCGTATATATGAACTATCCCTTTAATCCGGGCCTACATGAGAGGACATTATGTGTACGTAACCTTTGCTGCACCATAATATTTGTGTCCTTGTACGTGTGCGTGCGTGCGTGCGTGCGTGCGTGTCTTTACCTGGACAAGGCGTGTTACACACTCCCGTCTTGGTACTGGGTCCTGCACACGGCTTCCCTCCATATTTGGGCGTGGGCGTGTCACACTGTCTGATTGACAGCTGCAGCCCCTCCCCACAGGAAACTGAACATGGGTCCGGTGGTCCGTAAGAGCCCCACCCCCCATCAACTAGACAGACAGACAGACAGAGAGGTAGACAGACATGTAGACAGACAGGTAGAGAGACAGACAGACATACAGACAGACAGGTAGAGAGAAAGACAGAGAGACAGGCAGGCAGACAGACAGACAGACAGACAGTGTTCAAAGTGCCGGTTATAGCTGCTTGCAGCTAGGCTATATGTTTCGTACAAACTTTTCTTCAACAGGGATTTCCGATAATGATCCATAGACTGTGTGTAGATAATGATCCATAGACTGTGTGTAGATAATGGTCCATAGACTGTGTAGATAATGATCCATAGACTGTGTAGATAATGATCCATAGACTGTGTAGATAATGGTCCATAGACTGTGTAGATAATGATCCATATACTGTGTAGATAATGATCCATAGACTGTGTAGATAATGATCCATAGACTGTGTGTAGATAATGGTTCATAGACTGTGTAGATAATGATCCATAGACTGTAGATAATGATCCATAGACTGTGTGTAGATAATGATCCATATACTGTGTGTAGATAATGATCCATAGACTGTGTGTAGATAATGGTCCATAGACTGTGTGTAGATAATGATCCATAGACTGTGTGTAGATAATGATCCATAGACTGTGTGTAGATAATGATCCATAGACTGTGTGTTGATAATGATCCATAGACTGTGTGTAGATAATGATCCATAGACTGTGTGTAGATAATGATCCATAGACTGTGTGTAGATAATGATCCATAGACTGTGTGTAGATAATGATCCATAGACTGTGTAGGACATTTCATGCAAATTGCTCAAAACTCCAGGCAGAAAATCTGCTCAAAATGGCGGAAAATCTGAGGGCGGAGCTTACTGGTCAAAGTGACAGATGTGTTCCCCATGAGTCAAGGCACGTGTTTAAACAAGCGCCATGACTTTTGGCCAAACGAGGCATGAGTTATGGCTGTTCACAGTTGTCACAGGCCAATTGGAGTAAGACTGTTTTCAGTGCTTTTTGGCATGACCCTCTACCACACTGTAAAGTTTCATCAAAATGTGGCTCTAGCGGTCATAATAAATAGTAAATACTAATCGTACCAGGGCAGTTGGGCAGGTCCGTACAGCTAGCGGTATTGTAGTTATAATAGTATCGTACCAGGACAGTTGGGCCGGTCCGTACAGCTAGCGGTATTGTAGCTATAATAGTATCGTACCAGGGCAGTTGGGCAGGTCCGTACAGCTAGCGGTATTGTAGTTATAATAGTATCGTACCAGGGCAGTTGGGCAGGTCCGTACAGCTAGCGGTATTGTAGTTATAATAGTATCGTACCAGGGCAGTTGGGCAGGTCCGTACAGCTAGCGGTATTGTAGTTATAATAGTATCGTACCAGGACAGTTGGGCAGGTCCGTACAGCTAGCGGTATTGTAGTTATAATAGTATCGTACCAGGACAGTTGGGCAGGTCCGTACAGCTAGCGGTATTGTAGTTATAATAGTATCGTACCAGGGCAGTTGGGCAGGTCCGTACAGCTAGCGGTATTGTAGTTATAATAGTATCGTACCAGGACAGTTGGGCAGGTCCGTACAGCTAGCGGTATCGTAGTTATAATAGTATCGTACCAGGGCAGTTGGGCAGGTCCGTACAGCTAGCGGTATTGTAGTTATAATAGTATCGTACCAGGACAGTTGGGCAGGTCCGTACAGCTAGCGGTATTGTAGTTATAATAGTATCGTACCAGGGCAGTTGGGCAGGTCCGTACAGCTAGCGGTATTGTAGTTATAATAGTATCGTACCAGGACAGTTGGGCAGGTCCGTACAGCTAGCGGTATCGTAGTTATAATAGTATCGTACCAGGGCAGTTGGGCAGGTCCGTACAGCTAGCGGTATTGTAGTTATAATAGTATCGTACCAGGACAGTTGGGCAGGTCCGTACAGCTAGCGGTATTGTAGTTATAATAGTATCGTACCAGGGCAGTTGGGCAGGTCCGTACAGCTAGCGGTATTGTAGTTATAATAGTATCGTACCAGGACAGTTGGGCAGGTCCGTACAGCTAGCGGTATTGTAGTTATAATAGTATCGTACCAGGACAGTTGGGCAGGTCCGTACAGCTAGCGGTATCGTAGTTATAATAGTATCGTACCAGGGCAGTTGGGCAGGTCCGTACAGCTAGCGGTATTGTAGTTATAATAGTATCGTACCAGGACAGTTGGGCAGGTCCGTACAGCTAGCGGTATTGTAGTTATAATAGTATCGTACCAGGACAGTTGGGCAGGTCCGTACAGCTAGCGGTATTGTAGTTATAATAGTATCGTACCAGGGCAGTTGGGCAGGTCCGTACAGCTAGCGGTATTGTAGTTATAATAGTATCGTACCAGGACAGTTGGGCAGGTCCGTACAGCTAGCGGTATCGTAGTTATAATAGTATCGTACCAGGGCAGTTGGGCAGGTCCGTACAGCTAGCGGTATTGTAGTTATAATAGTATCGTACCAGGGCAGTTGGGCAGGTCCGTACAGCTAGCGGTATTGTAGTTATAATAGTATCGTACCAGGGCAGTTGGGCCGGTCCGTACAGCTAGCGGTATTGTAGTTATAATAGTATCGTACCAGGACAGTTGGGCAGGTCCGTACAGCTAGCGGTATTGTAGTTATAATAGTATCGTACCAGGGCAGTTGGGCAGGTCCGTACAGCTAGCGGTATTGTAGTTATAATAGTATCGTACCAGGGCAGTTGGGCAGGTCCGTACAGCTAGCGGTATTGTAGCTATAATAGTATCGTACCAGGACAGTTGGGCCGGTCCGTACAGCTAGCGGTATTGTAGTTATAATAGTATCGTACCAGGACAGTTGGGCAGGTCCGTACAGCTAGCGGTATTGTAGTTATAATAGTATCGTACCAGGACAGTTGGGCAGGTCCGTACAGCTAGCGGTATTGTAGTTATAATAGTATCGTACCAGGGCAGTTGGGCAGGTCCATACAGCTAGCGGTATTGTA
Source organism: Electrona antarctica (assembly GCF_951216825.1). NCBI lineage: Eukaryota > Metazoa > Chordata > Actinopteri > Myctophiformes > Myctophidae > Electrona > Electrona antarctica. The sequence continues at coordinate 159,509 of NW_027638215.1, forward strand.
GTTATAATAGTATCGTACCAGGACAGTTGGGCAGGTCCGTACAGCTAGCGGTATTGTAGTTATAATAGTATCGTACCAGGACAGTTGGGCAGGTCCGTACAGCTAGCGGTATTGTAGTTATAATAGTATCGTACCAGGGCAGTTGGGCAGGTCCGTACAGCTAGCGGTATCGTAGTTCTCTCCGGGGCAGCTGTCGCCGGGCGGAACGGTGTCAGAGGAAGGGGTGGGGCTATCACAGTCGCGCTCCCGGCTCCTGGTTGGTGGATCACTTCCTGAGACGCAGGGAGCTGAGCACTGTGTCCACTGGCCCCACGTTCCCCATGAACCATGAACTGTCAAACAAAGGTTCCTATAATGAATACGTTCCCCATGGACCATTATTGATGTAGCACTGTGTCCACTGACAGACAGACGGACAGACATACATACCTGGACAGGGCTTGTCCACAACGCAGGCCTGTGATTGGCTGCTGTCTCCGACACACGTGTCGGCACAGCCCTCCCCCTCGCTGAGACACACCCTCCTCCTCTGCTGGACTCCGCCCACTCCACCGCACGACACGGAGCACTCTGACCACGATGACCACTCCCCCCACTCGACCGCTACGCGCACACACGCACGCACGCACGCAATACAATTATAAAGTAAGAACTGTGTATTTAAGTATACAATACAAATATAAGTATATATTGTATACTTTTGTATATAATTTTATATATTGTATACTATTGTATACTAATATAAGTATATATTGTATACTTTTGTATATAATTTTATATATTGTATACTATTGTATACTAATATAAGTATATATTGTATACTTAGAACTGTGTTTTATTTGTATTACAACGTATAATCCCCATAGGGGGATCTTAGATCGCCTCATATAAGAACTCGGTTTGAAAATCATCCCAGCCGTTTCACTCATATGGATATGAAGAATCAACTGACTGAGAGAAAACGCTATTGTTACTGCTACTGACAATATAACGATACAGAGACAACTCCCTGACAATATAACGATACAGAGACACCTCCCCGACAATATAACGATACAGAGACACCTCCCTGACAATATAACGATACAGAGACACCTCCCTGACAATATAACGATACAGAGACACCTCCCTGACAATATAATGATACAGAGACACCTCCCTGACAATATAACGATACAGAGACACCTCCCTGACAATATAACGATACAGAGACACCTCCCCGACAATATAACGATACAGAGACACCTCCTTGACAATATAACGATACAGAGACACCTCCCTAACAATATAACGATACAGAGACACCTCCCTGACAATATAACGACACAGACACCTCCCTGACAATATAACGATACAGAGACACCTCCCTGACAATATAACGACACAGAGACACCTCCCCGACAATATAACGATACAGAGACAACTCCCCGACAATATAACGATACAGAGACACCTCCCTGACAATATAACGACACAGAGACACCTCCCTGACAATATAACGATACAGAGACACCTCCCTGACAATATAACGATACAGAGACACCTCCCTGACAATATAACGATACAGAGACCCCTCCCTGAACTATATAACGATACAGAGACACCTCCCTGACAATATAACGATACAGAGACACCTCCCTGACAATATAACGATACAGAGACACCTCCCCGACAATATAACGATACAGAGACACCTCCCCGACAATATAACGATACAGAGACACCTCCCTGACAATATAACGATACAGAGACACCTCCCTGACAATATAACGATACAGAGACACCTCCCTGACAATATAACGACAGAGACACCTCCCTGACAATATAACGCTTCTATGAGACGATTTTAAGATGAGCCCATGTTATTCTCCATAGAGAAATTACCTCCGTGAACCAGGGGATGAGCGAGTGACGTCAGGAATAAAGATTGATTGATTGATTGATTGATTGATTGATTGTAAACTGTCTGCCTCCACGACCAGGTGGTCCAGTCTCACTGTAAACTGTCCTTCATGACCAGGTGGTCCAGTCTCACTGTAAACTGTCCTTCATGACCAGGTGGTCCAGTCTCACTGTAAACTGTCTGACCAGGTGGTCCAGTCTCACTGTAAACTGACTGACCAGGTGGTCCAGTCTCACTGTAAACTGACTGACCAGGTGGTCCAGTTTCACTGTAAACTGACTGACCAGGTGGTCCAGTCTCACTGTAAATTGACTGACCAGGTGGTCCAGTCTCACTGTAAACTGACTGACCAGGTGGTCCAGTCTCACTGTAAACTGTCCTTTATGACCAGGTGGTCCAGTCTCACTGTAAACGGACTGACCAGGTGGTCCAGTCTCACTGTAAACTGTCCTTCATGACCAGGTGGTCCAGTCTCACTGTAAACTGACTGACCAGGTGGTCCAGTCTCACTGTAAACTGACTGACCAGGTGGTCCAGTCTCACTGTAAACTGACTGACCAGGTGGTCCAGTCTCACTGTAAACTGTCCTTCATGACCAGGTGGTCCAGTCTCACTGTAAACTGACTGACCAGGTGGTCCAGTCTCACTGTAAACTGACTGACCAGGTGGTCCAGTCTCACTGTAAACTGACTGACCAGGTGGTCCAGTCTCACTGTAAACTGACTGACCAGGTGGTCCAGTCTCACTGTAAACTGTAAACTGTAAACTGAACAGCAGGTGGTGCTGTTACACGGTTCAGTCTGGAAGCTGTTCAGGATGTGACAGGGTGATTTGGGGTGTAGTTACCCTACCTGAACAGCAGGTGGTGCTGTTACACGGTTCAGTCTGGAAGCTGTTCAGGATGTGACAGGGTGATTTGGGGTCGCTGCGGGTCGGTTCCGGGACTCCGAAACACTTCCTGGTTCTGCTTCTCCCTCCGTCGCCACACAGCACAGAACACTGCCCCCATGTGGACCACTGTGATATGACCAGAGGACTGCATGCACGCACACACGCACACAAACACAAATGTAAACACGCACACAAACGCAAACATCAACAGAGCACAGTCAAACACTTGGGGCTCCATTTTCGGCACCGCTAAACCCCTTCTCCGTTGTGAGCTTGTAGATCTACATGGACATGTTGTGAGCTTGTAGATCTACATGGACATGTTGTGAGCTTGTAGATCTACATGGACATGTTGTGAGCTTGTAGATCTACATGGACACGTTGTGAGCTTGTAGATCTACATGGACATGTTGTGAGCTTGTAGATCTACATGGACACGTTGTGAGCTTGTAGATCTACATGGACATGTTGTGAGCTTGTAGATCTACATGGACATGTTGTGAGCTTGTAGATCTACATGGACATGTTGTGAGCTTGTAGATCTACATGGACATGTTGTGAGCTTGTAGATCTACATGGACATGTTGTGAGCTTGTAGATCTACATGGACATGTTGTGAGCTTGTAGATCTACATGGACACGTTGTGAGCTTGTAGATCTACATGGACACGTTGTGGACATTTTAACTATTCAAAAATCCATTATTGATTGATTAACATCAAGTTCCATATATGTTGCCCACCATGCCTACCTAATGTCCCAGAGCCTACAGGCTTATTGTCCACCTAATGTCACAGAGCCTACAGGCTTATTGTCCACCTAATGTCACAGAGCCTACAGGCTTATTGTCCACCTAATGTCACAGAGCATACAGGCTTATTGTCCACCTAATGTCACAGAGCCTACAGGCTTATTGTCCACCTAATGTCACAGAGCCTACAGGCTTATTGTCTACCTAATGTCACAGAGCCTACAGGCTTATTGTCCACCTAATGTCACAGAGCCTACAGGCTTATTGTCTACCTAATGTCACAGAGCCTACAGGCTTATTGTCCACCTAATGTCACCTAATGTCACAGAGCCTACAGGCTTATTGTCTACCTAATGTGACAGAGCCTACAGGCTTATTTGTTTACAAACAAACATGTTTAGTTGTAGCCTAGACTCCATCGCGCTTCGTGCATCATTGATTATGTTGTGTCCAAAAGAACAGATCTACAAGCTGTTGACGCGCCATGAAACGGCGTGTCGACAGCTTGTATGTCTGTATTTTATAAAAAATCACACCCGTGTGAACTGAGTGGTGTACGGTCTTATATAGACTGATCAGCTGTGGTCTGACGCAATGTCTGACATAATGAAATCACATCCGTGTGAACTGGGTGACCATAGCAACCATGCTCATTTTTTGGTACGAACAGACAGACAGACACGTAATCTAACAAAGCCAGTTGTAGGAGTGGTTTACACCACTCAACAAAGCCAGTTGTAGGAGTGGTTTACACCACTCAACAAAGCCAGTTGTAGGAGTGGTTTACACCACTCAACAAAGCCAGTTGTAGGAGTGGTTTACACCACTCAACAAAGCCAGTTGTAGGAGTGGTTTACACCACTCAACAAAGCCAGTTGTAGGAGTGGTTTACACCACTCAACAAAGCCAGTTGTAGGAGTCGTTTACACCACTCAAAAATATTTTTCAATAGCTAAAGCATAACATATAAAAGGGGTTCCCGTCCAGAATTGGTTAACTCCTGAAACTGGCTGTGGTGATTGCGGGGAATGTCGCTGCGCAATTTTGTCATTGATTTAGACGCGGCGGAGCCTAAATTAATCTACCGGTATATTATAATGTAGTTTTATATCCTACTATTCTGATAAACATTCATTAATATATATTATAATGTAGTTTTATATCCTACTATTCTGATAAACATTCATTAATATATATTATAATGTAGTTTTATATCCTACTATTCTGATAAACATTCATTAATCTATATTATTACATGGCTTGGTTGAATGCTTGATTCTGATTGGTCAATCGCTTAATTCAGCGGTGAGTTATCTCATGATAATGACCGCTCCGCTGTATAATGACCGCTGCCTAATCAAACCCTCTGAGCACCACCAGCTGCGCCCCGCTTGATTTACTGCCGTTTCCAACATAACAGCCATGTAAACACACACACTAGTGACACACAATGTAATTTACAGCTAAACATTGCTCTTAAAAATGTTTTTGAAAACATTTGAGCGAGAAATAGACGAAGCAGGACCCCAAAATGGATTCTATTTGATCAACTCACTTCCTTGTTTTCCGACAGTGCTGCAGCCCTGCAGCTGGGCAGACGCAGCCAGCGCGAACTTATGGAATACTTTTTGTGTTGTGTTTTGGGTCAATGTATTCATTTATGTTAGTTAGCCATGTAATAAGCGGGATAATATCTGGCTAGGTGGTCATTGTCGGGATATAATTCACCTTCAGGGAGTGTAACCACCTCGGCTTCGCCTCGGTGGTTAAACTCCCTGTCGGTGAATTATCTCCCGACAATGACCACCTAGCCAGATATTATCCCTTACTTATAATGTAGTTTTATATCCTACTATTCTGATAAACATTCATCAATCTATTCTAATGTAGTTTTATATCCTACTATTCTGATAAACATCCATTAATATATATTATAATGTAGTTTTA
>NW_027638215.1:170000-182500 GCF_951216825.1 Electrona antarctica
CAGACAGTGAGACAGGACAATTAACAGGAGAATAGATTCCATCTTCTCGTCTCGTCTCGTCTCGTCTCGTCTCGTCTCTTCTCTTCTCTTCTCTTCTCTTCTCTTCCTGCTGTCGAGAAGAGGAGTTCACAGGCAGTAAAATGAGTGACTATACTCAGCGTGAGTAGCAGCGTGATTTAGAGAATAAACAACTTGAATGAATGTAAACAAGACTTTACTGTAACTGTGTGTGTGTGTGTGTGTGTGTGTGTGTGTGTGTGTGTGTGTGTGCGTGTGTGTGTGTGTGTGTGTTTCCAGTAAGTCCAGCAGATAGTTCATTGACCGGACATATTTCAACATCTGTTTGTTTCAACACAATCTCTCTCTCTCTCTCTCTCTCTGTCTCTCTGTCTCTCTCTCTCTCTCTCTCTCTGCCTCTCTCTCTGTGTGTCTCTCTCTCTCTCTCTCTGCCTCTCTCTCTGTGTGTCTCTCTCTCTCTCTCTCTCTGCCTCTCTCTCTGTGTCTCTCTCTCTCTCTCTCTCTCTCTGCGCCTCTCTCTCTCTGTCTCTCTCTCTCTCTCTCTCTCTCTGCCTCTCTCTCTCTCTCTCTCTCTCTCTCTCTCTCTCTCTCTCTCTCTCTCTCTGCCTCTCTCTCTCTCTCTCTCTCTCTGTCTCTCTCTCTCTCTCTCTCTCTCTCTCTCTCTCTGCGCCTCTCTCTCTCAATTCAATTCAATTCAACAGGCTTTATTGGCATGACATTTTACAAGTGTTGCCAAAGCACAATCACAGATATGACAAACAACAACATAACAACATAATATCAATGACATGAAAAAATAAAATAAAATAAAGCAGGTGGTGCAGAAAATAAAACATGGCATACTGTATGTGTGTCTTATTGGTTGTCCCTTTTTTGTGACAGGAATTGACATATTTTGCGTGTGAGTTCGTTCCAATATGTGATGTATTTATCTTTTTCTTTAGTTATAATCTTCTGAGTGATAGTGTAGCTGCACTGAGGCTGTCTGGGGTTTGTGATGTCAGAAGGTGAGAGGTCAGCTAGTTTCAGAACCAGCTGACCGAGGGGGCTCCTTTGGATGTTCAACTCTTGGCAGGCAAGGGCTTTATAATGGTAACAGGCAGGGTCACTCTTTTTAATATGGCTCCAGAATTTAATAGATCTTTTCTGTATATTTAGAAGTAAAGGATATTGGCCTAATTCAGCCCTGCATGCAGAGTTTGGGCATTTTCTTTGTACCCTGATAATAGTTTTGCAGAACTCTGCATGCAGGATCTCAACTGGATTTTTGTCCCATTTTGCCCAATCACTTTGTAATAAGGGACCCCATACCTCACTGCCATACAATGCAATGGATTCTATAACTGATTTAAATATTTTGAGCCATGTCCTAATTGGAATTTGGATTTGAATTGAACGCTTGATGGCATAAAAAGCCCTTTTTGCCTTGTCTTTGAGTTCCTTCACAGCTGGACAGAAATTCCCAGTGGAAGTAATTTGTAAACCTAGGTATGTATACAGTAGGTATTTGTCCGTTCTATTTGGGTCGCACCTATTTTGAACACTGGTTGATTCCTCTATAACCGTGATCGCTTTTGGAAGGTCATAACTTTGGTCTTCTTCATATTTGCTGTCAGGGCCCAGGTCTGACAGTACTGATGAAGAATGTCCAGGCTTTGCTGAAGACCTTCTCTAGTTGGGGACAGTATGACTAGGTCATCTGCATAAAATAGACACTTAATGTCTGTGTCAGTAAGGGTGAGACCAGGTGCTGCTGATTGTTCTAATAACTGTGCCAGTTCATTAATATATATATTGAAGAGGGTGGGGCTGAGGTTACATCCTTGCTTCACCCCTCTCCCTTGTGGGAAGAAGTCTGTGTGTTTATCACCAATTTTAACAGCCAATTTATTATTTTCATATATTGATTTAATGACATCATAGGACTTTCCCCCTATTCCATTCTATTAATTTAAAAAGTAAACCTTCATGCCAAACTGAGTCGAAAGCTTTCTGAAAATCGACAACGCATGCATGAATTGTTCCTTTGTTTTGATTTGTGTATTTATCAATTAGTGTGTGTAGGGTGAAAATGTGGTCAGATGTTCTATAATTTGGGAGGAATCCAATTTGACTTTTGCACAAGACATTGTGCTCTGTGAGGAAATCTATAATTCTTGATTGATTGATTGATTGATTGAATAATTTATTAACAGTTTGCAGAATTACAGTACATTTCAAGCACAAACTCAATACAAAGGCTGTTAACTGTGAGTGGACGACCCAATTAAGCATTACACTTGTTTCCAATAGGGTCCACCATGTTCAAATCATCAAAACATTTAGAGACGTACAAATAGACACTTCTATAGACAGAACAGGAATTCATCATAAAGGAGGTAAAAAGGGAAAAGAAACATATACAGTGAGGGGGAAAAAGGGGTGGGAGGTGGGGGGGATTCACGTTCAGCTCCGTTAATTTGTTTGTTTTCCTTGGAGGAGCTGCGTTGGGTCCCCAAGTTGGCGCAGTGGCCATACCTTGAGTTGGCTGTGTGGCCGCGACCGTCTCTAGTGTTGTCCTTGCGTTCGTGTTTGAGGGATTCCGATTTTACAGGGGCCAGTTTCGAATTGCAGCCGTCCGTAGGTGCCCTTTGAGAGCGGTTTTGGATTTAAAATGCTGCCAAATAACTTCACTAGGTTACTACTTACACAGATACCTCTGTAGTTGTTTGGATCAAATTTGTCTCCATTCTTGAAAATGGGTGTAATCAGCCCCTCACTCCAGCTTTCAGGGAAATGACCCACACTCCAAGTACCAAGTTGAATACCTTTAGAATGGCCAATTTACATTTTCTATTGGTATATTTTATCATCTCGTTTAAGATGCCATCAGGCCCACATGCTTTTTTGTTCTGCAGAACCTTTAGTTTGTCTTCCAATTCCAATTCAGTGATTGGGAAATCCAGTGGGGTCTGATAGTCCTTAATAGCTCTTTCAAAGGTTTTCAATTTATCTGAGATCTGCTCTTGGGCTTGATTCTTTGTAGGTTTTCTATAAAGATCTCCAAAATGTGTTTTCCATGTATCACCATTTTGAATGGATTGTTCATTTTTATGTTTCTTGGTAAATAAGTTCCAGTTTTCCCAGAATGTATTTGATCCCAGAGACTTAATTCTAGTTGGTTTTGTAAATATTGATCTTTTTTGTTCTCAGTGTGTTTTTATATTGCTTTAAAGTGTCACAGTAACTAAGGCAGAGTTCCTGACTGTCTGGATTCCTGTGTTTTTGGTTGGAGATATTTCTTAGTGTTAGTGTTAGTGTTAGTGTTAGTGTTAGTGTTAGATATTTCTTAGTGTCTTCCTAATGGATTTACAGTCTAAATCAAACCTTTCCCTGTTTGTTTTCTTTGGTTGGAGATATTTCTTAGTGTCTTCCTAATGGATTTACAGTAGATATTTCTTAGTGTCTTCCTAATGAATTTACAGTCTAAATCAAACCACCTTTCCCTGTTTGTTTTCTTTGGTTGTTTTGTTTTGCATTTTAAGTCTGATGATGAGGCCAAATGATCAAATATGTGGTTAATGTGTGCCAGACACCACTCTACACCTTCAGTATTCTGAGGGTAAATCTGGGACAAGAAGGAGTCTAGAAGAGACTGTGTTGACTCACTGACCATAGCATTCTGGTACTGCTCCAGACTGGACAAGAAGGAGTCTAGAAGAGACTGTGTTGACTCACTGACCATAGCATTCTGGTACTGCTCCAGACTGGACAAGAAGGAGTCTAGAAGAGACTGTGTTGACTCACTGACCATAGCATTCTGGTACTGCTCCAGACTGGACAAGAAGGAGTCTAGAAGAGACTGTGTTGACTCACTGACCATAGCATTCTGGTACTGCTCCAGAAGGAGTCTAGAAGAGACTGTGTTGACTCACTGACCATAGCATTCTGGTACTGCTCCAGACTGGACAAGAAGGAGTCTAGAAGAGACTGTGTTGACTCACTGACCATAGCATTCTGGTACTGCTCCAGACTGGACAAGAAGGAGTCTAGAAGAGACTGTGTTGACTCACTGACCATAGCATTCTGGTACTGCTCCAGAAGGAGTCTAGAAGAGACTGTGTTGACTCACTGACCATAGCATTCTGGTACTGCTCCAGACTGGACAAGAAGGAGTCTAGAAGAGACTGTGTTGACTCACTGACCATAGCATTCTGGTACTGGGAGTCTAGAAGAGACTGTGTTGACTCACTGACCATAGCATTCTGGTACTGCTCCAGACTGTTTGGAGCCCATCTGTATTTCCTCTTTATGTTATACAGATTACAGGACTGAGAACATATATTACCTGTGTCTGCCCTTTTTAGATATAAAGTGATCTGGGAGTGATCTGATAGAGGTGATTGTTCTTTTACTGTGAAGGCCCTCAAAGACTAGGTCTAAATCTGTTATAGCATAGTCAACGGTGCTGCTACCAAGTCTTGAACAATACGTATACCGTCCAAAAGAATCCCCTCGCAGCCTTCCATTGACAATGTACAGACCCGACGCTCTACAAATCTGCAGCACTTGTTTTCCACTCTTGTTTGTGGTTTTATCATAGTTATTCCTGTTTGTAAGGTTAGGAAAAAGGAGGTTATCTCCAGTGATGTAACTGTCACCTTCAGTACTAGTAAAGTCTACCTCCTCACCAGTCCTAGAATTTAGATCTCCCATGATCAGCACAGATCCCTGGGCCTGGAAATGACTGATCTCTTCTTCTATGGTGGAGAAAATCTCCTCACTGAAATATGGAGACTCTATTGGGGGAATATAAATTGCGCATAGAAAAATGCTTTAATCGCTGGAAATTATATGTTTTTGTATTTTTAACCAAATGTGATATTTCCCTTTCTTTTTTATTTCTATAGAGTCAGCTAGTTGTGACTTATACCATATCAACATCCCCCCAGAGTCTCTGCCCTGGGTGACTCCATTTAGTTTAGTTGATGGGACTATAACCTCTCTATAGTTAGGAGGGCACCCAGTAGGGACATCTCCTTTGCACCAAGTCTCCTGCAAAATAACAATATCAACACCAGTAACCTTGTCTAAGAATTCAAGATTTCTGCTTTTTAAACCAAATAAATAAGAATTTAAACCCTGAATATTCCAAACTGATACGCTAAATGATTGTCTCATTGACATCGTAACAAATTGTCATTTTAAAATGAGAAGAAAGAAGTAACAGTTTAGAACATGACATATTTACAATGTGATGGAATGGAACTTGGCATGTAGCCTATATATATGTTTTTCCTTTTTTTCCCCTTCATGAACAAGCATTACCTGCTTAGTTACCACTGACGCTGGGTGTGGCCCATTAGATGTGGTGGGTGTGGCCCATTAGATGGGTGTGGCCCATTAGCTGGGTGTGGCCCATTAGATGAGAGCATAACGTGCTCAGCATGTCCTGGATGGTTCTCAGTTCGCTGTGGGCGGGTCCTGCTGCTCCTCGGACCACCTCGGCATAGGACAGTCCGCCTGGCTGCTGCTGCTGCTGCTGCTGCTGCTGCTGCTGTGGTGGTGGTGGTGGTGGTGGTACGACATGTCTTGGAGGTGGTGAGGTCCTGGGTCTGGGTGCAGACTGGTTTTCATCCATATGACTGATGTTTTCCTGATGTCTGTGCTGTGGTGGTGGTTGTAGGTGCTGCTGCTTGGGCCTGGGTTGGAAGGCTGTCCTCGGCATGCTGTTAGCTGGTCTCTCTGTTTGAGTGTCCGCGGCTCCCATGTTGCTCCTCCTGTTGGGTGTTGATCGTCGATTTAGTGTGACATCTTTCAGTGTCTTGGTAAACAGTGGAACTGCTTCTTTGTGGAGGTGAACCGGATAATAAAGATCGTCCACCGTTATATAGGGGTAGTGGGCAACATGGACATTTGGCCACATTTCACAGTCTCTGGAGATGCTGACATTCACTTGATTAGGATATGGCTTGGGGATCCAAGGCGAGTCTCAGATAGCATATCCATTGCTGCCTCTGTGTTTTTGGACACCGGAATTTTACCACATTGTGCCTGGGGAAAAGCCTTTTCTCATCAATTAATTTTCCATTTGAATCGATTAGTAGCACAATGTCTACTCTTGCAGTGGGACCGTCTGGTCTGATGGGCCCATCTGGCTGTGTGTGGCTACTGGACTCTTCTCTCTCTGGTAGAGAGAGGTTATCATCCTGCTGTCGGTTCTGGGTTGGGCTCACTGCTGTGTGTGGACTGTGGTCAGTCCTGTGTGGCTCAGACTCAGTGAGAGAAGTCATCCGTTCCTTCAGACCGTCCAGTGTTCTGTCCCTCTCCTTAAGTTCTTCTGCCAGAGCAACAAGTTGAACCTTATGGCTCTCTCTCTCCAGCTGTAGTTCTCCCAGATGGTCTTTAAGAGCAGCTATTTCTCTTCTGTGGTTGTCACTCTCATGGTTTAGCTCTTTCTCCTGTTCTGACAGTGCAGTGAGCTCTCTCCTCTGGCTCTCTTTCTCTTCTTGTAGCTGTCTCACTAGCTGTTCTTTCAGAGTGAACAGATCTTTGTTGTGCTGTTCTCTGTTTTGCGTTAATTGTTTTTTCCAGGTTGCATGTACACTTTCTTGCTCTTTTCTCATTTGTTCCATTTCCTCTTGTTGTAAGAGTCCAGCTGAGTTTTTATCTGTATGATTCTGATTCAGGACCATTTCTTTGAGCTGCACCAGTTATATTTCTAACTGGGTGAAGTGTTCCTTAAGTTCTGTGATGGAGGTCCGATGTGGAGGGCTCAGGGTCTGCTCTGTGTCATCAGAGTGCTCAGGGTCTGCTCTGTGTCATCAGAGTGCTCAGGGTCTGCTCTGTGTCATCAGAGTGCTCAGGGTCTGCTCTGTGTCATCAGAGTGGAGGGCTCAGGGTCTGCTCTGTGTCATCAGAGTGGAGGGCTCAGGGTCTGCTCTGTGTCATCAGAGTGGAGGGCTCAGGGTCTGCTCTGTGTCATCAGAGTGGAGGGCTCAGGGTCTGCTCTGTGTCATCAGAGTGGAGGGCTCAGGGTCTGCTCTGTGTCATCAGAGTGGAGGGCTCAGGGTCTGCTCTGTGTCATCAGAGTGCTCCTCCTCATCTGGGGTGCTAGAGACAGTTGGGGTGTCTGTGTTACTGACACATGGCTGGACCTCCCTAGGAGAGGTGTCTTCTCTCTGTGTTACTGACACATGGCTGGACTTCCCTAGGAGAGGTGTCTTCTCTCTGTGTTACTGACACATGGCTGGACTTCCCTAGGAGAGGTGTCTTCTCTCTGTGTTACTGACACATGGCTGGACTTCCCTAGGAGAGGTGTCTTCTCTCTGTGTTACTGACACATGGCTGGACTTCCCTAGGAGAGGTGTCTTCTCTCTGTGTTACTGACACATGGCTGGACTTCCCTAGGAGAGGTGTCTTCTCTCTGTGTTACTGGCACATGGCTGGACTTCCCTAGGAGAGGTGTCTTCTCTCTGTGTTACTGACACATGGCTGGACTTCCCTAGGAGAGGTGTCTTCTCTCTGTGTTACTGGCACATGGCTGGACTTCCCTAGGAGAGGTGTCTTCTCTCTGTGTTACTGACACATGGCTGGACTTCCCTAGGAGAGGTGTCTTCTCTCTGTGTTACTGGCACATGGCTGGACTTCCCTAGGAGAGGTGTCTTCTCTCTGTGTTACTGACACATGGCTGGACCTCCCTAGGAGAGGTGTCTTCTCTCTGTGTTACTGACACATGGCTGGACTTCCCTAGGAGAGGTGTCTTCTCTCTGTGTTACTGACACATGGCTGGACTTCCCTAGGAGAGGTGTCTTCTCTCTGTGTTACTGACACATGGCTGGACTTCCCTAGGAGAGGTGTCTTCTCTCTGTGTTACTGACACATGGCTGGACTTCCCTAGGAGAGGTGTCTTCTCTCTGTGTTACTGGCACATGGCTGGACTTCCCTAGGAGAGGTGTCTTCTCTCTGTGTTACTGGCACATGGCTGGACTTCCCTAGGAGAGGTGTCTTCTCTCTGTGTTACTGACACATGGCTGGACTTCCCTAGGAGAGGTGTCTTCTCTCTGTGTTACTGGCACATGGCTGGACTTCCCTAGGAGAGGTGTCTTCTCTCTGTGTTACTGACACATGGCTGGACTTCCCTAGGAGAGGTGTCTTCTCTCTGTGTTACTGGCACATGGCTGGACTTCCCTAGGAGAGGTGTCTTCTCTCTGTGTTACTGACACATGGCTGGACTTCCCTAGGAGAGGTGTCTTCTCTCTGTGTTACTGGCACATGGCTGGACTTCCCTAGGAGAGGTGTCTTCTCTCTGTGTTACTGACACATGGCTGGACTTCCCTAGGAGAGGTGTCTTCTCTCTGTGTTACTGGCACATGGCTGGACTTCCCTAGGAGAGGTGTCTTCTCTCTGTGTTACTGACACATGGCTGGACTTCCCTAGGAGAGGTGTCTTCTCTCTGTGTTACTGGCACATGGCTGGACTTCCCTAGGAGAGGTGTCTTCTCTCTGTGTTACTGGCACATGGCTGGACTTCCCTAGGAGAGGTGTCTTCTCTCTGTGTTACTGACACATGGCTGGACTTCCCTAGGAGAGGTGTCTTCTCTCTGTGTTACTGACACATGGCTGGACTTCCCTAGGAGAGGTGTCTTCTCTCTGTGTTACTGGCACATGGCTGGACTTCCCTAGGAGAGGTGTCTTCTCTCTGTGTTACTGACACATGGCTGGACTTCCCTAGGAGAGGTGTCTTCTCTCTGTGTTACTGGCACATGGCTGGACTTCCCTAGGAGAGGTGTCTTCTCTCTGTGTTACTGACACATGGCTGGACTTCCCTAGGAGAGGTGTCTTCTCTCTGTGTTACTGACACATGGCTGGACTTCCCTAGGAGAGGTGTCTTCTCTCTGTGTTACTGGCACATGGCTGGACTTCCCTAGGAGAGGTGTCTTCTCTCTGTGTTACTGACACATGGCTGGACTTCCCTAGGAGAGGTGTCTTCTCTCTGTGTTACTGACACATGGCTGGACTTCCCTAGGAGAGGTGTCTTCTCTCTGTGTTACTGGCACATGGCTGGACTTCCCTAGGAGAGGTGTCTTCTCTCTGTGTTACTGGCACATGGCTGGACTTCCCTAGGAGAGGTGTCTTCTCTCTGTGTTACTGACACATGGCTGGACTTCCCTAGGAGAGGTGTCTTCTCTCTGTGTTACTGACACATGGCTGGACTTCCCTAGGAGAGGTGTCTTCTCTCTGTGTTACTGACACATGGCTGGACTTCCCTAGGAGAGGTGTCTTCTCTCTGTGTTACTGGCACATGGCTGGACTTCCCTAGGAGAGGTGTCTTCTCTCTGTGTTACTGGCACATGGCTGGACTTCCCTAGGAGAGGTGTCTTCTCTCTGTGTTACTGACACATGGCTGGACTTCCCTAGGAGAGGTGTCTTCTCTCTGTGTTACTGACACATGGCTGGACTTCCCTAGGAGAGGTGTCTTCTCTCTGTGTTACTGACACATGGCTGGACTTCCCTAGGAGAGGTGTCTTCTCTCTGTGTTACTGACACATGGCTGGACTTCCCTAGGAGAGGTGTCTTCTCTCTGTGTTACTGGCACATGGCTGGACTTCCCTAGGAGAGGTGTCTTCTCTCTGTGTTACTGACACATGGCTGGACTTCCCTAGGAGAGGTGTCTTCTCTCTGTGTTACTGGCACATGGCTGGACTTCCCTAGGAGAGGTGTCTTCTCTCTCAACCATAGATGTAAGTGTTACTGGCACATGGCTGGACTTCCCTAGGAGAGGTGTCTTCTCTCTGTGTTACTGGCACATGGCTGGACTTCCCTAGGAGAGGTGTCTTCTCTCTGTGTTACTGGCACATGGCTGGACTTCCCTAGGAGAGGTGTCTTCTCTCTGTGTTACTGACACATGGCTGGACTTCCCTAGGAGAGGTGTCTTCTCTCTGTGTTACTGGCACATGGCTGGACTTCCCTAGGAGAGGTGTCTTCTCTCTGTGTTACTGGCACATGGCTGGACTTCCCTAGGAGAGGTGTCTTCTCTCTCAACCATAGATGTAAGTGTTACTGGCACATGGCTGGACTTCCCTAGGAGAGGTGTCTTCTCTCTGTGTTACTGGCACATGGCTGGACTTCCCTAGGAGAGGTGTCTTCTCTCTCAACCATAGATGTAAGTGTTACTGGCACATGGCTGGACTTCCCTAGGAGAGGTGTCTTCTCTCTGTGTTACTGGCACATGGCTGGACTTCCCTAGGAGAGGTGTCTTCTCTCTGTGTTACTGACACATGGCTGGACTTCCCTAGGAGAGGTGTCTTCTCTCTGTGTTACTGGCACATGGCTGGACTTCCCTAGGAGAGGTGTCTTCTCTCTGTGTTACTGGCACATGGCTGGACTTCCCTAGGAGAGGTGTCTTCTCTCTGTGTTACTGGCACATGGCTGGACTTCCCTAGGAGAGGTGTCTTCTCTCTGTGTTCTGGCACATGGCTGGACTTCCCTAGGAGAGGTGTCTTCTCTCTCAACCATAGATGTAAGTGTTACTGGCACATGGCTGGACTTCCCTAGGAGAGGTGTCTTCTCTCTCAACCATAGATGTAAGTGCCTGGAAACTGTTCTGGTAAGTTTTGAAGTGCCCCTGCACCATGACTTTACCACTTCTATAAACATTGACAGTTGTCATGATGCTGTCAGAGTCCTCTGGGTCCCTAATCTTTAACTGATGCTGTCAGAGTCCTCTGGGTCCCTCCATAGGGCCGGGGGTCCGCCTCTGCCTCTCTCTCTCTCTCTCTCTCTCTCTCTCTTCTCTCTCTCTCTCTGTCTCTCTCTGTCTCTCTCTCTCTCTGTCTCTCTCTCTCTCTCTCTCTCTCTCTCTCTCTCTCTCTCTCTCTCTCTCTCTCTCTGCCTCTCTCTCTCTCTCTCTCTCTCTCTCTCTCTCTCTCTGCCTCTCTCTCTCTCTCTCTCCTCTCTCTCTCTCTCTCTCTCTCTCTCTCTCTCTGTCTCTGTCTCTCTCAATTCAATTCAATTAGCTTTATTGGCATGAATGTAATAACTACAGTATTGCCAAAGCATACAATGCAGCAAAAAAATGAAATAAATAAAGAATACAAATATAACAGAAAACAATATCAAACATACAAATAGAACATTAACTTACACAATACAATATGCAAATTATCACAATGTACAGTATTAAAGTGTCCGTGGTGTGTGTGTGTGCGTGTGTCAAGATAATGGTCACATTTAGTGTTGTTTTTTATTTGTCCCTCATTTTGTGACATGTAGTCCCATACTGTGCAGCCAGGTGTGCTGCAGGTCCCTCTCCTAACAGAATTAATTGTTTGTCATTGTCATCTAGTTCCTTAAAATTTGGGATCAACAACTCAAATTTCCTAAAATATGCTGCTCTTATATTATCATATTTATTGCATTTTAATAGGAAGTGTGTCTCAGTCTCTACCTCAGCTGAGGTACAATGACCACACACTCTCTGTTCTGGAGGTAGATAGGACTTCTTGTGTCGTCCTTTCTCTATGGCCAGACTGTGGTCACTCACTCTGTATTTGGTCAAGATCTGTCTTTGCTTTTTATCTTTGACCGAAAACAGATACTCAGCCAGTTTATATTCATGTTTTAGGGCCAGATAACAATTAAGTTTGTTTTGAGTTTTGGTTTGATTAGTCCAATGTTCCAGATATGTGTCTTTTATTAGTTTACTAATTTGGTTGACTCTAATTAGTGGTTGTGAAGCAGTGCTGGTCTGAGGTTGAGGCTGGACGCTGTTGTTGGGTTGTGAGTGATCAATAAGTCCCAGGACTAGTTGGCAGAAGGGACTCTTTTGGGGTTTCATCTCCTGGGATTGCAGGGCCTGGAATCCCAGGCTGTTTTGGGGGCTTGATTTAAGGTGTAACCAAAATTTGAGTGTTCTTTTCCTAATGTTAATAATTAATGGGTAACGGCCTAATTCTGCCCTGCATGCATTGGTTGGTGTTTTTCTTTGGATGTTTAATATGGACCTACAGAATTCTGCATGCAGGGTTTCTGTGGGATGTTTGTCCCATCTAGTGTAGTCCTGGTGACTGAGCCCCAAACCTCACTGCCATACAGTGCAATTGGTTGGATTATGCTGTCAAATATTTTTATCCAAATTCTAATAGGGATATCAATTTTGTAGAATTTTCTTTTAATAGCATAAAATGCTCTGCATGCTTTCTCTTTCAGTGCATTCACTGCCAGACCAAAATTACCTGAGCCACTAATCTTTAGTCCCAGGTAATCATAATACAGGGCATGATCTAACGGTGTGTTTCCTAATTTAAATTGATATTTGGTTTCCTGAGATCTGGCCTTCTTTTGGAAAATCATCACTTTAGATTTGTTTAAGTTTACAGTCGGGGCCCAGTTCTGACAGTACTGCTCCAGCAGGTCCAGGTGCTGCTGCAGTCCTTGTTGTGTAGGAGACAGCAACACCAGGTCGTCAGCATAGAGCAGGAATTTGACTTCCTTGTCATTAAG
>NW_027638215.1:187500-190869 GCF_951216825.1 Electrona antarctica
GTGTGTGTGTGTGTGTGTGTGTGTGTGTGTGTGTGTGTGTGAGTTTTTGTGTGTGATACAGCTGCGCCCTCTGGTGGTGGGCGGGTGGTGTTACAGCGTGACACACACACACACAGACACACAGACAGACATGATCTGCTGGGTCTCATAGTAAATGCTCACTGCGTTCGCAATGATAGATATCTGTCTAAGGTATAGTATGGCTCACTCCCAATCTAAACTATGGAATGAACTTCCCATTGCAGTCAGAACTACAGACTCACTCCCAATCTAAACTATGGAATGAACTTCCCATTGCAGTCAGAACTACAGACTCACTCCCAATCTAAACTATGGAATGAACTTCCCATTGCAGTCAGAACTACAGACTCACTCCCAATCTAAACTATGGAATGAACTTCCCATTGCAGTCAGAACTACAGACTCACTCCCAATCTAAACTATGGAATGAACTTCCCATTGCAGTCAGAACTACAGACTCACTCCCAATCTAAACTATGGAATGAACTTCCCATTGCAGTCAGAACTACAGACTCACTCCCAATCTAAACTATGGAATGAACTTCCCATTGCAGTCAGAACTACAGACTCACTCCCAATCTAAACTATGGAATGAACTTCCCATTGCAGTCAGAACTACAGACTCACTCCCAATCTAAACTATGGAATGAACTTCCCATTGCAGTCAGAACTACAGACTCACTTCACTCCCAATCTAAACTATGGAATGAACTTCCCATTGCAGTCAGAACTACAGACTCACTCCCAATCTAAACTATGGAATGAACTTCCCATTGCAGTCAGAACTACAGACTCACTCCCAATCTAAACTATGGAATGAACTTCCCATTGCAGTCAGAACTACAGACTCACTCCCAATCTAAACTATGGAATGAACTTCCCATTGCAGTCAGAACTACAGACTCACTCCCAATCTAAACTATGGAATGAACTTCCCATTGCAGTCAGAACTACAGACTCACTCCCAATCTAAACTATGGAATGAACTTCCCATTGCAGTCAGAACTACAGACTCACTCCCAATCTAAACTATGGAATGAACTTCCCATTGCAGTCAGAACTACAGACTCACTCCCAATCTAAACTATGGAATGAACTTCCCATTGCAGTCAGAACTACAGACTCACTCCCAATCTAAACTATGGAATGAACTTCCCATTGCAGTCAGAACTACAGACTCACTCCCAATCTAAACTATGGAATGAACTTCCCATTGCAGTCAGAACTACAGACTCACTCCCAATCTAAACTATGGAATGAACTTCCCATTGCAGTCAGAACTACAGACTCACTCCCAATCTAAACTATGGAATGAACTTCCCATTGCAGTCAGAACTACAGACTCACTCCCAATCTAAACTATGGAATGAACTTCCCATTGCAGTCAGAACTACAGACTCACTCCCAATCTAAACTATGGAATGAACTTCCCATTGCAGTCAGAACTACAGACTCACTCCCAATCTAAACTATGGAATGAACTTCCCATTGCAGTCAGAACTACAGACTCACTCCCAATCTAAACTATGGAATGAACTTCCCATTGCAGTCAGAACTACAGACTCACTCCCAATCTAAACTATGGAATGAACTTCCCATTGCAGTCAGAACTACAGACTCACTCCCAATCTAAACTATGGAATGAACTTCCCATTGCAGTCAGAACTACAGACTCACTCCCAATCTAAACTATGGAATGAACTTCCCATTGCAGTCAGAACTACAGACTCACTCCCAATCTAAACTATGGAATGAACTTCCCATTGCAGTCAGAACTACAGACTCACTCCCAATCTAAACTATGGAATGAACTTCCCATTGCAGTCAGAACTACAGACTCACTCCCAATCTAAACTATGGAATGAACTTCCCATTGCAGTCAGAACTACAGACTCACTCCCAATCTAAACTATGGAATGAACTTCCCATTGCAGTCAGAACTACAGACTCACTCACTCCAATCTAAACTATGGAATGAACTTCCCATTGCAGTCAGAACTACAGACTCACTCCCAATCTAAACTATGGAATGAACTTCCCATTGCAGTCAGAACTACAGACTCACTCCCAATCTAAACTATGGAATGAACTTCCCATTGCAGTCAGAACTACAGACTCACTCCCAATCTAAACTATGGAATGAACTTCCCATTGCAGTCAGAACTACAGACTCACTCCCAATCTAAACTATGGAATGAACTTCCATTGCAGTCAGAACTACAGACTCACTCCCAATCTAAACTATGGAATGAACTTCCCATTGCAGTCAGAACTACAGACTCACTCCCAATCTAAACTATGGAATGAACTTCCCATTGCAGTCAGAACTACAGACTCACTCCAATCTAAACTATGGAATGAACTTCCCATTGCAGTCAGAACTACAGACTCACTCCCAATCTAAACTATGGAATGAACTTCCCATTGCAGTCAGAACTACAGACTCACTCCCAATCTAAACTATGGAATGAACTTCCCATTGCAGTCAGAACTACAGACTCACTCCCAATCTAAACTATGGAATGAACTTCCCATTGCAGTCAGAACTACAGACTCACTCCCAATCTAAACTATGGAATGAACTTCCCCATTGCAGTCAGAACTACAGACTCACTCACTCCCAATCTAAACTATGAATGACTTCCCATTGCAGTCAGAACTACAGACTCACTCCCAATCTAAACTATGGAATGAACTTCCATTGCAGTCAGAACTACAGACTCACTCCCAATCTAAACTATGGAATGAACTTCCCATTGCAGTCAGAACTACAGACTCACTCCCAATCTAAACTATGGAATGAACTTCCCATTGCAGTCAGAACTACAGACTCACTCCCAATCTAAACTATGGAATGAACTTCCCATTGCAGTCAGAACTACAGACTCACTCCAATCTAAACTATGGAATGAACTTCCATTGCAGTCAGAACTACAGACTCACTCCCAATCTAAACTATGGAATGAACTTCCCATTGCAGTCAGAACTACAGACTCACTCCCAATCTAAACTATGGAATTAACTTCCCATTGCAGTCAGAACTACAGACTCACTCCCAATCTAAACTATGGAATTAACTTCCCATTGCAGTCAGAACTACAGACTCACTCCAATCTAAACTATGGAATGAACTTCCATTGCAGTCAGACTACAGACTCACTCCAATCTAAACTATGGAATGAACTTCCCATTGCAGTCAGAACTACAGACTCACTCCAATCTAAACTATGGAATGAACTTCCCATTGCAGTCAGAACTACAGACTCACTCCCAATCTAACTATGAATGAACTTCCCATTGCAGTCAGAACTACAGACTCACTCCCAATCTAAACTATGGAATGAACTT